>NC_142801.1:23718892-23771007 GCF_049724085.1 Artemia sp. Qi Xiang Cuo
CACACAAAAGTTAGAGAAAATGCAAAATGTTCCTTTATTACCTCTGCAATACGGCTAAAAATGAAGAATTCATACACATTTTCAACTAGCTACGGGTAAGTGATTTAAATATGAGCCATTCTATTGCGAAAACACACAAAAGTTATCAAAAATACAAAATAATTCTTTATTACCTCTGCAAAACGGATAAAAATGAATATTTCATACACATTTTCAACGAGCTACGGTTATATTTTTTAAATATGAGCTATTATATTGCGAAAACACACAAAGTTATAAAAAATGCAAAAATTCCTTTATTACCTCTTAATAATGGGTAAAAATTACGAATTCATACATCTTTTCAACTAGCTTAGGGTGAGTGTTTTAAATATGGGCCATTCTTTTGCGAAAACACACAAAAGTTAGAAAAAATACAAAATATCCCTATATTACCTCTACAATACGGCTAAAAATGAAGAATTCATACACATTTTCAACTAGCTAAGGGTAATTGTTTTAAATATGAGCCATTCTGTTGCGAAAAAACACAAAAGTTAGAAAAAATACAAATATTACTTTATTACCTATGCAATACGGGTAAAAATGAAGAATTCATACACATTTTCAACTAGCTAAGGGTAAGTGTTTTAAATATGGGCCATTCTGTTGCGAAAACATACAAAAGTTATAAAAAATGCAAAATATTCCATTATTAACTCTGCAATACGGCTAAAAATGAAGAATTCATACACATTTTCAACTAGCTAAGGGTAAGTGTTTCAAATAAGAGCAATTATGTTGCGAAAACACACAAAAGCTAGAAAAAATACAAAATAATCCTTTATTACCACTGCAATACGGCTAAAAATGAAGAATTCATACACATTTTCAACTAGCTATGGGTAAATGTTTTAAATATGAGCCATTCTATTGCGTAAACACACAAAAGTTAGAAAAAATGCAAAATGTTCCTTTATTACCTCTGCAATACGGCTAAAAATGAAAAATTCATACACATTTTCAACTAGCTAAGGGTAAGTGTTTTAAATATGAGCCATTCTGTTGCGAAAACATACAAAAGTTAGAAAAAATGCAAAATATTCCTTTATTACCTCTGAAAATTGGCTAAAAATGAAGAATTCATACACATTTTCAACATGCTAAGGGTAGATGTTTTAAATATGATCCATTCTATTGCGAAAACACACAAACGATAGAAAAAATGCAAAATCATTCTTTATTACCTCTGCAAAACGGGTAAAAATGAAGAATTCATACACATTTTCAACTAGCTAAGGGTAAGTGTTTTAAATATGAGCCATTCTGTTACGAAAACACACAAAAGTTAGAAAAAATACAAAATGTTCCTTTATTACCTCTGCAAAACGGCTAATAATGAAGAATTCATACACATTTTCAACTACCTAAGGGTAAGTGTTTTAAATATGAGCCATTATGTTGCGAAAACAAACAAAAGTTAGAAAAAATACAAAATATTCCTTTATTACCTCTGCAAAACGGCTAAAAATGAAGAATTCATACACATTTTCAACTAGCTAAGGGTAAGTGTTTTAAATATGAGCCATTCTGTTGCGAAAACACACAAAAGTTAGAAAAAATACAAAATGTTCCTTTATTACCTCTGCAATACGGGTAAAAAGGAATAATTCATACACATCTACAACTAGCTAAAGGGTGAATAGTTATATTAAGTTCCATTATATATCGAAAAAACACAACATTTAGAAAAAATGCAAAAAGTACATTTAATAAAAATGAAATTCTGAACATTATTAAGAATTCTGAAAAAGTAAAAAATATAGAAGTTTACGTGTTGTCTATATGAGACATTCTGTTGAGAAAATACACAAATAATAAACGAAATACAAAATATTCCATCATCAAATCGACAAAACGGGTATAAATGAAGAAATAAGTAAAATATTCAAATATATAAGGTTTAGTGTTTTAATAATTAGCCAGTCTGTGGGGAAAAAACACAAAAGTTAGAAAAAATGCAATATGTAAATGTTTTGCCTCGGCATTACATAAAAAAATTTAGAATTAATTAACATCTTAAACTATCTAAAGTTTAAATGTATTATATATGAGCCTATCTTTAGCGTAAACACACAAAAGTTTGAAAAAATGTAATATGTTCCTGTTTTACAAATGCTTTACGGAACTAAATTAAGGCTACATACACATTTTAAACTATCTAAAGTGTCATTGATTTTATTATGAGACATTCTATTGCGTAAACACACAAAAGTTAGCAAAAATACAAAATAATTCTTTATTACCTCTGCAATACGGCTAAAAATGAATAATTCATACACATTTTCAACTAGCTAAGGTAAATGTTTTAAATATGAGCCATTCTATTGCGAAAATACACAAAAGTTAGAAAAAATTCTAAATGTTCCTTTATTACCTCTGCATAACGGCTAAAAATGAAGAATTCATACACATTTTCAACTAGCTAAGGGTAAATGTTTTAAATATGAGCCATTCTGTTGCAAAAACACACAAAAGTTAGAAAAAATACAAATATTCCTTTATTACCTCTGCAATATGACTAAAAATTAAGAATTCATACACATTTTCAACTAGCTAAGGGTAAGTGTTTTAAATATGTGCCATTCTGTTGCGAAAACACACAAAAGTTAGAAAAAATACAAAATGTTCCTTTATTACATCTGCAATACGGCTAAAAATTAATAATTAATATACATTTTAAAGGAGCTAAAGGGTAAATGTTTTAAATATGAGCCATTATATTGCGTAATAAGACAAAAGTTATAAAATTTTAAAATTGTTCCTGGTTTAAATATGATTTACGGCTCTAATTTTCGTCTTCATAAACATTTTCAACTAGCTAAGTGTATATGTTTTAAATATGAGCCATTCTACTGCGAAAACACACACAAGTTAGAAAAAATGCAAAATGTACCTTTATTAACTCTGCAATACGGCTAAAAATGAAGAATTCATACACATTTTCTACTAGCTAAGGGTAAATGTTTTAAATATGAGCCATTCTATTGCGAAAACACACAAAAGTGAGAAAAAATGCAATATGGTACATATGGACCTATTCATTTTGTCTAAAAATTTATTATATAGAAAGATCGTGAACTATCTAAAGGGGAGATGTTTTAATTATTAGATATTCTACTGCGTAAACACACAAAAGTTAGAAAAAATGCAAAATGTTACGTGTTTACCTATGAATTACTGCTCAAATCTAAGACGACGTACTAATATTAAAATCGCTAATTTTAAATGGGAATTTTCTGATACATTCTATTGTGTAAACAAACAAAAGTTTAAAAAAATACAAATATTCCTTTATTACCTCTGCAAAACGGCTAAAAATGAAGAATTCATACACATTTTCAACTAGCTAAGGGTAAGTGTTTTAAATATGAGCCATTCTGTTGCGAAAACACACAAAAGGGAGCCATTCTGTTGCGAAAACACACAAAAGTTATAAAAAATACAAAATATTCCTTTATTACCTCTTCAAAACAGCTAAAAATGAAGAATTCATACACATTTTCAACTAGCTAAGGGTAAGTGTTTTAAATATGAGCCATTCTGTTGCGAAAACACACAAAAGTTAGAAGAAATACAACCTGACCCCCTAATTGAAGGATATGAATTAGAACCATGGGAAAGTAATTTCATCGTATTTTGCATTTCCCACAAGAGGACACGTTTCGAGTAAAAGTAAAGAGCTACCAGACTAAACCAAAGATATGATGAAATAATAACGAATAATTGTTCAAACTTAAATTTTCTGTATTACGGGAATAGTTTATTTTCGAACCATTATATCTACCAAAGGTTCAATACCTGAGTTAAACTAAGAGGTTTCAATTTCAGGAAAAAATTACATTTTGACAACATTTGACAATTTACCAAATTTAAAGTTTTGTTTAGTTTCAAAATGTTTTCTGTCACTCATCTTCTTTTAATCATTCACAAACAATACTAAAGAAAACCACTTCCCACGGTTTGTTGATTTTAAATTATTAAGAAGGCTATTATTTCATTGAAATATACATTTTACATTTTTAATTTTCATGCTTTAGATAAGTATCTTGTCCTTTTGGTGTAAATTGCAGCTGAAGGCTTATTTCATCATATTTTGCTTATTTTCGTTGGAAAACACACTGAAAAGACATATTATTGAACTCACATCAAACATTGCCGGGCTTGCATTTGAAGAACCTTCCATTATTTTCTATCTTGTCCTCCATTTTAGCATATACTGACTTTTAAAGCTTTTCAGCACTCTTAAATATACTAACCTAACGGTTATTTATTTACGAAATTGTGCAAACTTTTGATTTAGAACAATAATTACCTTTCTATATATCAATTAACACTCACTAGAATTGCCACTTTTCACTCGCGGAGAATGGTTTCAAAACAATCATTCTTACATCGCATAGACTATTTATGTCAAACGAGACATCTTCAATGCAGATTAATTAATTGTTACGCTCGATTTTGTTTTGGACACAGGAGAGCATCAATGGGAAGTGAGAATTTCTGTTAAACTATCAAAGATTGATTAGGTGTATGGTGACTAGCTTAGCCTACGTACGAGAAAGAAAATTTCTTAGGTGTGGAGCTCCCCCCCCGCCACAACCATCGCTCTTGAAATCCCTTTAATTAGGTTAGAGACAGACAAAACGTTAGGTGTATGGTTAGGTTAGGTTATATTATGTTAGGTTAGGTTAATTAACGACAGCCTCTTTTGTTAAGGTTTTTTATTTTGGGGGGGGCCTCCGTAGGCTAAGCTAGTCTAACCTAAATTAACCTAACCTAACATAATCTAACCTAACCTAGCCATACACCTAACTTTTTGTCTGTCTCTAACCTAATTCAAGGGATTTCGAGAGCGATGGTTGAGGCGGTGGGGGAGCTCCACACCTAAGAACTTTTCTTTCTCGTACGTAGGCTAAGCTAGTCACCATACACCTAATCAATCTTTGATAGTTTTACAGAAATTCTCACTTCCCATTGATGCTCTCCTGTGTCCAAAACAAAATCGAGCGTAACAATTAATTAATCTGCATTGAAGATGTCTCGTTTGACATAAATAGTCTATGCGATGTAAGAAGTATTGTTTTGAAACCATTCTCCGCGAGTGAAAAGTGGCAATTCTAGTGAGTGTTAATTGATATATAGAAAGGTAATTATTGTTCTAAATCAACAGTTTGCACAATTTCGTAAATAAATAACCGTTAGGATAGTATATTTAAGAGTGCTGAAAAGCTTTAAAAGTCAGTATATGCTGAAATGGAGGACAAGATAGAAAATAATGGAAGGTTCTTCAAATGCAAGCCCGGCAATGTTTGATGTGAGTTCAATAATATGTCTTTTCAGTGTGTTTTCCAACGAAAATAAGCAAAATATGATGAAATATGCCTTCAGCTGCAATTTACACCAAAAGGACAAGATACTTATCTAAAGCATGAAAATTAAAAATGTAAAATGTATATTTCAATTAAATAATAGCCTTCTTAATAATTTAAAATCAATAAACCGTGGGAAGTGGTTTTCTTTAGTATTGTTTGTGAATGATTAAAAGAAGATGAGTGACAGAAAACATTTTGAAACTAAACAAAACTTTAAATTTGGTAAATTGTCATATGTTGTCAAAATTTAATTTTTTCCTGAAATTGAAACCTCTTAGTTTAACTCAGGTATTGAACCTTTGGTAGATATATTGGTTCGAAAATAAACTATTCCCGTAATACAGAAAATTTAAGTTTGAACAATTATTCGTTATTATTTCATCATATCTTTGGTTTAGTCTGGTAGCTCCTTACTTTTACTCGAAAACCGTCCTCTTTTGGGAAATGCAAAATACAATGAAATTACGGTATCATGGTTCTAATTCATATCCTTCAATTAGGGGGTCAGGTTGTATTTTTTCTAACTTTTGTGTGTTTTCGCAGCAGAATGGCTCATATTTAAAACACTTACCCTTAGCTAGTTGAAAATGTGTATGAATTCTTAATTTTTAGCTGTTTTGCAGAGGTAATAAAGGAATATTTTGTATTTTTTCTAACTTTTGTGTGTTTTCGCAACAGAATGGCTCCCTTTTGTGTGTTTTCACAACAGAATGTCTAATATTTTAAACACTTAACCCTTTGCTAGTTGAAAACGTGTGTTAATAATTCATTTTTAGCTGATTTGCGGTGGTCATACAGGAATATTTGTATTTTTTAACTTTTTTGTGTTTTAGCAAAAGAAAGGCTCGTATTTAAAAACCTCAACATTATCACGTTGGGACTGTGTATTAACTATTAATTTTTAGCCGTATCGCAGAGGTAATAAAGGAATATTTTGTATTTTTCTAACGTTTGTGTGTTTTCGCAATATACTTTCTAATATTAAATATTTTGAACCTTTATATTTTATTAAATGTTGATTAATCATAATTTAAGTGCCTTTTGTCTTATGTTATTAAGTTACTTATATCTTATCTACTTACTTTTGTGTGTTTATGCCATATAATGGCGCATAAATATAACATTTAACCTTTAGCTATTTGAAAAATTGTACTAACTATAAATTTTTAGCTGTTATGCATAGGTAATAAAGGAATATTTTGTATTTTTTCTAACTTTTGTGCGTTTTCGCAACAGAATGGCTCATATTTAAAACACTTACCCTTAGCTAGTTGAAAATGTGTATGAATTCTTCATTTTTAGCCGTTTTGCAGATGTAATAAAGGTATATTTTGCATTTTTTATAACTTTTGTGTGTTTTCGCAACAGAATGGCTCATATTTAAAACACTTACCCTTAGCTAGTTGAAATTGTGTATGAATTCTTAATTTTTAGCCGTTTTTAATAGGTAATAAAGGATTATTTGGATTTTTTCTAACTTTTGTGTGTTTTCGCAATAGAATGGCTCATATTTAAAACACTTACCCTTAGCTAGTTGACAATGTGTATGAATTATTCATTTTTAGCCGTATTGTAGAGGTAATATAGGGATATTTTGTATTTTTTCTAATTTTTGCGTGTTTTTGCAATAGAATGGCTCATATTTAAAAAACTCAACCTTAGCTAGTTGAAAATGTGTATGAATTCTTCATTTTTAGCTGTTTTGCAGAGGTAATAAAGGAATATTTGCATTTTTTATAACTTTTGCGTGTTTTCACAACAGAATAGCTCATATTTAAAACACTTACCCTTAGCTAGTTGAAAATGTGTATGAATTCTTCATTTTTAGCAGTATTGCAGAGGTAATAAAGGAATATTTTGTATTTTTTCTAACTTTTGTGTGTTTTCGCAACATAATGGCTCATATTTAAAACACTTACCCTTAGCTAGTTGAAAATGTGTATGAATTCTTCATTTTTAGCCGTATTGCAGAGGTAATAATGGAATATTTTGTATTTTTTCTAACTTTTGTGTGTTTTCGCAACAGAATGGCTCATATTTAAAACACTTACCCTAAGCTAGTTGAAAATGTGTATGAATTATTCATTTTTAGGCGTTTTGCAGAGGTAATAAAGGAATATTTTGTATTTTTTCTAACTTTTGTGTGTTTTCGCAACAGAATGGCTCATATTTAAAACACTTACCCGTAGCTAGTTGAAAATGTGTATGAATTCTTCATTTTTAGCCGTTTTGCAGAGGTAATAAAGGAACATTTTGCATTTTCTCTAACTTTTGTGTGTTTTCGCAATAGAATGGCTCATATTTAAAACATTTACCCTTTAGCTAGATGAAAATATGTATGAATTCTTCATTTTTAGCCGTATTGTAGAGGTAATAAGGCATCATTTTTTATTTTTTCTAAGTTTTGTGCGTTTTCGCAATAAAATGGCTGATATTTAAAACACTTACCAAAAGCTAGTTGAAAATGTGTATGAATTATTCATTTTTAGCCGGTATGATGTGGTAATAAAGGATTATTTTGTATTTTTTCTAACTTTTGTGTGTTTTCGCAACAGAATGGATCATATTTAAATCACTTAACCTTAGCTAGTTGAAAATGTGTATGAATTATTCATTTTTAGCCGTATTGCAGAGCTAATAAGGGAACAGACTGAATTTTTTCTAACTTTTGTGTGTGTTCGCAACAGAATGTCTCATATTTAACACACTTACCCTTATCTACTTGAAAATGTGTATTAATGTTTCATTTTTAGCCATTTTGCTTTGGTAATACAGAACTATTGCTTATTTAATCTATGTTTTTTATTATTTCGAAATCGAATGTTTCATATTTAAAGCATTTACCCCGAGATAGTTAAACATGGGTATGAATTCTTAATTTTTATCCGTTTTGCAGAGGTAATAAAGGAATATTTTGCATTTTTTCTAACTTTTGTGTGTTTTCGCAATAGAATGGCTCATAATTAAAACATTTACCCTTTAGCTAGTGTAAAATGTGTATGAATTCTTCATTTTTAGACGTATTGCAGAGGTAGTAAAGGAACATTTTGCATTTTTTCTAACTTTTGTGTGTTTTCGTAACAAAATGGCTCATATTTAAAACACTTACCCTTAGCTAGTTGAAAATGTGTATGAATTCTTCATTTTTAGCCGTATTGCAGAGGTAATAATGGAATATTTTGTATTTTTTCTAACTTTTGTGTGTTTTCGCAACAGAATGGCTCATATTTAAAACACTTACCCTTAGCTAGTTGAAAATGTGTATGAATTCTTCATTTTTAGCCGTTTTGCAGAGGTAATAAAGGAATATTTTGTATTTTTTCTAACTTTTGTGTGTTTTCGCAACAGAATGGCTCATATTTAAAACACTTACCCTTAGCTAGTTGAAAATGTGTATGAATTCTTCATTTTTTGCCGTATTGCAGAGGTAATAAAGGAATATTTTGTATTTTTTCTAACTTTTGTGTGTTTTCGCAACAGAATGGCTCATATTTAAAACATTTACCCTTAGCTAGTTTAAAATGCGTATGTATTCTTCATGTTTACCAGTTATGCAGATTTAATCATTGATCATTCTGCATTTTTCCTAATTTTTGTGTGATTTCGTGCTAGAATGGCTGATATCTAAAACATTTACCCTTAGCAAAATAAACTTGTGTATGAATTCTTAATTTTTAGCCTTTTTGATTAGTTCCTAAAGTAATTGGTAGTATTTTTTGTTAGTGGTGTGTGTTTTAGCTCTAGAGTGGCTCATATTTAAAACACTTACCCTTTAGCTAGTTGAAAATGCGTATGTAGTAGTCAATTTTAGCCTTAATTCATATTGAAAAAAGGAACATTTTGAATTTATTCTAACTTTTGTCTGTTTATGCAATAGAATGGATAATATTTAAAACATTTACCCTTTAGCTAGTTGAAAATGTGTATGAATTCTTCAGTTTTACCCGTATTGCAGAGGTAATATAGGAACATTTTGTATTTTTTATTAATTTTGTGTGTTTTCGCAACAGAATGGCACATATTTAAAACACTTACCCTTAGCTAGTTGAAAATGTGTATGAATTCTTAATTTTTAGCCATATTGCAGAGGTAATAAAGGAATATTTGTATTTTTTCTAACTTTTGTGTGTTTTCACAATAGAATGGCTCATATTTAAAACATTTACCCTTTAGCTAGTTGAACATTTGTACGAATTCTTAATTTTTACGAGTAATGCAGACGCAAAAAAGGAATATTTTGTATTTTTTCAAACTTTTGTGTATTTACTCAACATAATGTCACTTATATAAAGAATTTAACCTTTATCGAGTTTAAAAAGTTTATTAATTCATCATTTTTAGCCGTATTTCAGAGGTAATAAATAAATAGTTTGTATTTTTTCTAACTTTTGTGTGTTTTCGCAACAGAATGGCTCAGATTTAAAACACTCACCCTTAGCTAGTTGAAAATGTGTATGAATTCTTCATTTTTATCCGTTTTTCAGAGGTAATAAAGGAATATTTTGTATTTTTTCTAACTTTTGTGTGTTTTCGCAACAGAATGGCTCATATTAAAAACACTTACCCTTATCTAGTTGAAAATGTGTATGAATTCTTCATTTTTAGGCCTTTTTCAGAGTTAATTAAGTAACAGAGTTTATTTTTTATATGTTTTGTGTGTTTTCGCAATAGAATGGCTCAAATTTAAAACATTTACCCTTAGCTAGTTGAAAATGTGTATGAATTCTTCATTTTTAGCCGTTTTGCAGAGGTAATAAAGGAATATTTTGTATTTTTTCTAACTTTTGTGTGTTTTCGCAACAGAATGGCTCATATTTAAAACACTTACCCTTAGCTAGTTGAAAATGTGTATGAATTCTTCATTTTTAGCCATAGTGCAGAGGTAATAAAGGATAATTTTGTATTTATTCTAACTTTTGTGTTTTCTAAACAGAATTTTTAATAATAAAAACTCATACACAAAGATCTATGAGGTTGTTTATGAGTACAAAATTATAATAAATTGTTATTATGAACTAATGGAATATTTTGTATTTTTTCTAAGTTTTGTGTGTTTTAGTAATAGAATGTCTCATATTTAAAACATTTACCCTTAGCTAGTTGAAAATGTGTATGAATTCTTCATTTTTACCCGTTTTGCAGAGGTACTAAAGGAACATTGTGTATTTTTTCAAAGTTTTCTTTGTTTTATAAATATAATGGCTCAGATTACAAATATTTACCCTTTAGCAAGTTGAAAATGTGTATGAATTCTTCATTTTTATCCGTATTGCAGAGCTAATACAGGGATATTTTGTATTTTTTCTAACTTTTGTATGTTTTCGCAATAGAATGGCCCATATTTAAAACACTTACCCTTAGCTAGTTGAAAATGTGTATGAATTCTTCATTTTTAGACGTTTTGCAGAGGTAATAAAGTAATATTTTGCATTTTTTCTAACTTTTGTGTGTTTTCTTATTTTGACATAGTTGATACAACAATGGATAAATTTAACTCTTTAGAAGCATTGACAGCCGCAATTAGCAATGTAAGTGCATTTTTATTTTCAAACGAATTTTCCTTGGACATCCTCCAGTATATTCAGCTAAAACGTAAATATATTCCTTTACCCTCAAACCCCCCCCCCCCAAACCATTGTTTTACAATCAAATTCTCGCAAAAAGAAATACCATTTCGTTAAATTCCTTCCTTCTATATTTCCAGCTAAAGCGATCACTGACTTCTGTCAATTTTTAATGAAAATGCCGCTCTGTTTTGACACAAGACTCCAATGTGAGGCCTATAATTAGCTGTCACCCTTTTCCGCTGTGTTCACGCTATCGGTCTAGTCGAAGGGTTTTGTTTTGGCTGTCAAATTAAAACAGTTTTAAGCAAAAAGAGATTGCTGTATATTAAGCTTGTAGTTTCGTAACCTTGTATTTGTCAGAGAGCCGGCGAAAGAGATTATTTTCAAATTAAGTTTAACAATATATTTAGAACATTCTAACAGCTTCTAACAGCTTCGTTGTAAGTAAATTATGGAATGGGCGCGGGCAAGGCCTTCAAGTCCACCGACATCAGTGTAAAGTGAAAACAAACTACTTCTTCGCATCACAAGTAAGGGCCTTGTATTTGTCGGAGAGCAGGTGAAAGAGATTATTTTCAAATTAATTTTAACAATATATTTAGAACATTAGGTGACAGGGAGGAGGGGGCAATACATTGCTTCTAAATGTGTGTGTGTGTGTGTGTGTGTGTGTGTGTGTGTGTGTGTGTGTGTGTGTGTGTGTGTGTGTGTGTGTGTGTGTGTGTGTGTGTGTGTGTGTGAGTGTGTGTGTGTGTGTGTGTGTGTGTGTGTGTGTGTGTGTGTGTGTGTGTGTGTGTGTGTGTGTGTGTGTGTGTGTGTGTGTGTGTGTGTGTGTGTGTGTGTGTGTGTGTGTGTGTGTGTGTGTGTGTGTGTGTGTGTGTGTGTGTGTGTGTGTGTGTGTGTGTGTGTGTGTGTGTGTGTGTGTGTGTGTGTGTGTGTGTGTTTGTGTGTGTGTGCTTGTGTGTTTGTTTTTTTCTGTGTTTTTTTTTTTGTTTTGTTTTTTTTGAGTGTGTTTGTGTGTTTTTTTTTTTGTTTGTTTTTTTTTTTGATTTTGTGCTTGCGTGTGTGTTTGTGTGTTTGTGTGTGTTTTTGTGTGTAAGTTTTTGTGTGTGTAAGTTTTTGTGTGTGTGTAAGTTTTGGCGTGTGTGTGTAAGTTTTCGTGTGTGTGTGTAAGTTTTTGTGTGTGTGTGTAAGTTTTTATGTGTGCGTGTAAGTTTTAGCGTGTGCGTGTAAGTTTTCGCGCGTGTGTGAAAGTTTTTGTGTGCATGTAAGTTTTTGTGTGCATGTAAGTTTTCGTGTGCATGTGTAAGTTTTTGTGTGTGTGTGTGTGTGTGTAAGTTTTGGCGTGTGTGTGTGTAAGTTTTCGTGTGTGTGTGTGTGTAAGTTTTTGTGTGTGTGTGTGTGTAAGTTTTTGTGCATGTGTGTAAGTTTTTGTGTGTGCGTATGTTTTCGTGTGTGTGTGTGTTAGTTTTTGTGTGTGTGTGTGTTATTTTTTGCGTGTGTGTGTAAGTTTTTGTGTGTGTGTGTGTGTGTGTATGTGTGTGTGTTTGTGTTTGTATTATTTTGCGTGTGTGTGTAATTGTTTGTGGGTGTGTGTTTTTAATTGTTTTTGTGTCTTTGTTTGTGTGTGTCTAAGTTTTGTCGTGTGTGTTTATGTTTTCGTGTGTGTGTGTTTAATTTTTTTTGTGCATGTTAGTTTTGGTGTGCATGTGTAAGTTTTTGTGTGCATGTATGGGGCCCGGGGGGGACCTTGGGGGCCCAGGGAGGGCGTTTGGGGAGCTGGGGGTCCTTTGAGGACCAGAGGAGGGCCTTTGTGGGTCTGAGGAGGGAAGTTGGGGGCCTGGAGGACATTTGGGGACCGGGGGAGGACCTGTGGGACCCCGTTGGTCCTTTGGGAGCTCGATGGACCTTTGGGTGGCCTGGGGATGGCCTTTGGGGCACAGGGAGGACCTTTGGGGGTCCGGCGGGGGGGGGGGGGGCAGTTGGGGGCCTGGGGGACATTTGGGGTCCGGTGGAGGGCCTTTGGGACCCCGTGGGTCCTTTGGGAACTCGGGGGGCCTTTGGGGGGCCCGGGGATGGCCTTTGGGGGTCTGGGTGGGCCTTTGGGGGCACCGGTGACCCTTTGGGAGCTTGGGGGGCCTTTGAGGACCGGGGGCTTCCTTCGGGGTTGGGGTAGGAGGGTTGGAACCCTTTGGGGTTGGGTTAGAGGACCTCGCAACACTGTTCAAATGAAACTTGTGTATTATATCGACCACAGAGTTTTACCCTCAAATTCTCTCCTAAAATCTCTTCAAAAATTATCTTTTAAAATGTCTCTAACTGTTTCCCCGAAATAGTTCCATAACCTGTCTAAAACAGTTTCGCCCAAATAATCCCTAAACGTAATTCAGCGTGTTCCTTTTGTTTTTGGCATCTCTGCGCTAATGCATTTCAAATTAATAAGAAACCTGATTCCCGCGCTAAAACAATTCATCGCTAAGATGTTTCTTGGAGAATTGTTTCCATGGCCTTTGGCTATTAATATCCTTTGGAGTTCGACCAAAAGAGTTGTTTCCGAGGCAAAGACATTAATGACTTGGATCTATTCCTGAAGAATCGTTTCTAGGAGAAAATTTCTAAAGTCTGACAGATGATGTCATTGGTTGATTGATCTGTCAAGAAAGGGGAATTAATTTGTTGTTTCTAAGGGGAATTATTGATTCACGGTAGGTGAATTGAGGTCGACAGCACAGGTGTTCCAAGGTCGATGTTGTTGTTGTTGTAAGTACACGCTCTCAGCGAATGTCATGGTCGATGTTGTTGTTGTTGACACACTTTGATTACGCAATCAAGTTCTAGGAAATTCACTTCCCCCTCGAGTCCTAGATCAATAACATTGTTCCCGTTAGAATTCAATGCGCATGTGCAACCTTCGTTCCGGAGTTATTACACATAGAAACATCAAATAAATCGACCTTGGAAAAAGAGGTCATTGACCGATTACGCAATCTTTCTCCCTAGGGACTCTATGCCCATATATGGTGTGCTGTCAGAGTTAGACTAAATTGTAGATGGCAGCAGGGTGTTCGTTCTGTGCTGGTACCCCCATTTCTACTTATAAACTTCAGAGAGGGCTTATTTGATTGGAAATTGAAAGTTCTAGTTCATTTTCAAAGATTTAAAAGAGATCATAGGGAAAATAGCCCCCCCCCCTCCCACACACACCTTTTTCCACAAACCCATCCGATAAAAATTTTTAGATATGCATTTTGTTAAATTTAGTTCAAAGGTCAAATAAGGAAAACTTCTGTGTCGACGCAATCCCCAGGGCCCGGGGGCAGGCGTTGTAATGTAATGTTCTGAGGGCTAGTTGCCCTCGGCAAAGTGATGTTCTGGGGGCACATATGATTCTTGTGGAAGGAATGATCATATAAACTTCGGAGAGGGCTCATTTGGTTTGAAATTGAAAGTTTTAGTTTATTTTTTAAGAGTCAGAAGAGATTTGAGGGCAACTACCCCCCCCCCCCCTATGCCCTTTTTGCTTCAAACCCATCCAATAAGAACTTTGAGAAAGCCCATTTTTTAATGGTTCAAAGATTATTTAACAAAAACTCCGGGGTCGACACAATCCTTCAGGTCCCGGGTTAGGCGCTGTAAGTTATGCTGGGAACATATATAGTTGTAATGGAACGGATACTCGTATAAATTTCAGAGAGGGCTCATTTGATTGGAAATTGAAAGTTCTAGTTCAGTTTTTAAGAATCAAAAGAGATTGAAGGGCAACTAGCCCCCCACGCCCCTTTCCCCCAAACCTATCCGATACCAAATTTGAGATAGCCAGTTTTTTTTTTAATAATTCCAGGGTAAAAAAAAAACAAACACTCCGGTGTTGACACAACCTCCCAGGGCCTGGGGGGCAGGCGTTGTAAGTTCTGTCCTGGGGGCGTATATGCTTCTTATGGAAGGGATTCTCGTATATACCTCAGAGAGGGCTCATTTGGTTGGAAAAGGTTCTGCTTCACTTTCTTAGAGTTGAAAGTGATCGGAGGGTGACTATCCTGATATATATATATATATATATATACATATATATATATATATATATATATATATATATATATATATATATATATATATATATATATATATATATATATATATATATATATATATAATTCATTTAAAGAAGAAGGGTTCTTTCATCAACAGTAAAGATAACAAAACCTGAAACAAAGCTTCTTTAGGTAAATAATCCCCTAAATATAAATCAAAATATAAAAACCTAAGCATAAATCAATTGGCTTAAATGTAAAGCAGCTTATGAAAGATGATGACAATTATTGTGATTTTGATTTTGGGTGGTGAATTGTGACGATAATTAAACACCAAAAACAAAACGAGGAACGATAAAAACCAAATAAAAAACTTTTCAGTGCCTACAATCATCAATCCATGAAACTAAAAAATATCTGCCATTTATTTCCCTCTTCTGGTCCGACGTCACTACAATCATTTGCTACTTGAGGCACTGCGATAATGGAGGTGGACCCATCATGATTCTTTCTTCTTGCAGAGGTTACCTCTGTACCATGGCAGTTTGAGGGAAACAGAACGGCCATGGGGACCATACATTTTTAGACACCAATCAATTCACAATTTTTGTGGTCAAAGGTCCCTCTATCTAAAGTGCTGTTGGATGCAAGGATGGAAAGCCCTTTCCTTTTGAGCGAATTATGTAACAAGCCAAAATGCCATCTCTTTTTAGTTACTAAAGAAGGGACGCAAACAAAAAAAGTTTATTAAAGATGAAGATATGGTGTTCCACCTGAGACTTTCAGTCATTTGTCGAGGGACTCTGCCATCAAGTCCAAACCCTAAATTGTCCTTGAAGGCTTTGAATTTTCCTTGATAAACTTTAAAATTGTAGACATAACTGCAAGTACAGGCAAAGTACCAAAGCTTGTAGTCTGTTTTTATCTAGTTCATGGGGTTATATTGCTCTAGTGTGGAACGTCCTTCAAAAGGGATGACGGACTCAGTAACACCCAAGGAAGTTTCAGGCTTCACTAATTGCTTGAAGCGAAAGTTGAGCAATGCATCTCGGGGATTAATGACATCCTAGAAATGCTTTGATTTTGTACAGCGATATCACGTAAATTCTTTCACTTTAGGATATACGAAGCATGTTCTCTGTCGGAGTTTGCGCATAAGCTTTAAAGTAGCAGGGTGATTCTCTCGGTGAGGTGTGGGGCTGGCGCAGTGAAAAAATTTTGGGGTGAGACTGGGACATTTTACCCTTAAATGGTCGAGAGAATGGCACTCCTTATAACGTCTTGGGAGTCTTAAGAACCTATGAATACGAGTAATCTCGTATCCCGCTTCCAAGTCATCTATTATTGCTAGCTCGAGCGAGCAAGCATCAAGCAAAGTGAGCTTTACCGTACGAGAAATGCCGAAACTCATAGCCTCTTGGACTTCTCGGATCTTTTTAAAAGCAACATATCAAAGTTGACGCCAAAATTGGCAGCAACCCAAGGTTCTTACGAGTGGAAACTTTTGCTTTAGCATTTTCCAATAAGTTTGGCAGACCATCACAAAAACCTTTGGTGACAAATTTATCCAGCTTGACCACTAATATATTCACAGGTGGCATGAATACTAGTGATTGACTCTTGTCCAGGAAGACTACCTCGTAACTGCTTATACTTTATTATACTGCTTGGCTAGTTGCTTATGCAGGTAATTTATTAAGTGTATCAGTAACATTATCAGAGAACAGAATTCCAAGTTATGGCTAATGGAAGCTTAGGAAAGTGTTCATTGTAAGCTGTCAACTAAGCCAAAAGAACATTAAGTAGCTGCTTGCACTCATTAACTTTAGTTAAATGGTGAAAGTAAGCCAAAGCTGAAATACAGGGCACGTTGGTTGGGCAGTGAATTATAAACCAGGGACTTCTGCACCATCGGCGTCACATTTGCAGAAAAGGTCGAAAACTTCTTTCAGATTATTCAGTTTTGCATTACTTCCGGCCAACTTAAGGACCAACTTATTCGACAAAATCTTTCCCCAACTTGTAAGCAAGAGTTCTTTGGCTTCACAAAACCATTCAGCTCCTTTGCCATATTCGAACCTCGGAAAAAATAAGGAAGAGACATCAATCTTAACTTCTCCCAGACGTTCTTTTAATCCAAATTTTCTAGAGTGAGACCTTAGACTGCATGAAAATTGAATTAAACCAAAAAAATATTGAAAAATAATATTTAATTCAAATTAAACTTGAGATCCTAAATTAAAATAAATTTTCTAGTACCATATCTGGCACAGGAAGCCTCATGGGAATCTGACGTGTATATCTTACTCCATATCTGGAGTTCCCTGTTTCGAAACTTACATCCTCCTTCTTTGACTAACCTTATACCTATTTCAATAAAATGGAATAAAATGAATATGATAATGAAAATTAATAGAAACAAAACATACAAAAAATTGTAAAAGTAGAGGACAACATTATAACTTAAATAATCACTAATTAATCTACATAATAAGGGCTTTGATACTTCAAAAACATCTCACTCTCTCTGCTTTAGTGACTATTGTTTCTCCTTGCTTCATCATTGACTTCGTGATTCACTTAGAAGTAATCTAATAAAAGTTTTGAAATAATGTACGTCTTAGCCCGTTAGCCGATGCTAGATGTGGTATGGGCTGGTGGGTTGAATGCTTTTCACCTTTTTGGTTTTGACTTTTTTGGTGAAGATTTTTTATTGACCCTTTTGGTGACGAATGCTATTGAGAAGTTTGGGGACGATTTTACACATATTTTTTCAAGAAAAACAAGAAGGGATTTATAAAAAAGGTATTTTAGGAATATTAGGGCTAGTTGACGCTCATTTTAATTAGAAATCATTACATCATAGCGAAGAAGATTGAAATAAGGAAAAAAAAACTGTAAAATTCATAGTAGGCTAGTAAATTCAAAAACATTTTGCAAGGGAGTCCAAAATTTTTGGCATGTGCCATTGAATAGTGGATTTGGCTTTATATTTGCCTCTCAGTAATATCAGAAAATGATTTTTATGGCCATAAATTCATTCATTCATGGCCATATATTTTCGGTGCTGCACCACTACCGACTGTATCGGTGGCGGCGTGCTGAAATATTTTTGGCTACGTGACGCGAATTTTCGGTGCGGCTTCGGGGAATACTCATAATATCATAATATAATTTTCAGCGTAGTATAAAGACCACTAATGAGAATTATTATAGATAGCGCTATTTCAATTCCAAGTACGCAACATGATTATACTAGTAATAACCTTCTGTCGCAACTCCAGGCAAACTATCTGTTATTTTAAAAAACATAAACAAACAAATCTGACTTGTGTGTATGTATAATGGTAAGATGGGTCCAAGGTAGTCGAACCAAGCGACCACAGATGCACTATATCAATAGTTCCAACAGAATTGACATTAGATAGATAGATATTTATTGCAAAACAAAAGCCTCTTTGGGCCATGGCAAAAACAAACACAGTTGCATATAAAGCCAAAACACATGATAATCACATATATAACAATAACTAAGCATAGCCCATAGCAATTATGCAAATTGAATTTTTTTCTTAATGCTTGTCAACAAACTTACTAAGCGATGTCACAAGTATCACAAACTATTTCATTCTTTTTTATATCTTTTCCTGTGTCTTTATGACGGCTTAGCACATTCTTACGGTTTTCCGCCCATATTTCTTTAACTCTTTCCTCATAATAAGCTGTTGCCCCGTTCCTAGCTATAACTGAGTAAAATCCAGATTGACTATTTCCTCTAATAAACTATTACGTGTATAAATTATTATGCATATGAAAGGGGTTTCCTCCTCCTCAACACCTTGCTCTTTATGCTTAAGTTTTTCAGTGCTTTTGAAAAGCTTCTTATTACTTTTGAAAAGCTTCAGCTTCTTATTGTTCTAGTTAAACGACCTTTGTGTTTCAGGTGTCGTTTTTAAAGAATTGGAACCAAATTCAAACTTCAGAGTAAAGCGTGAGGTGTTGAGGAGGAGGCTACCCCCTTCATATACGCAATACTTTCTGTTCGTCTTAAGTTTTAATGTCGCTCCTTACTTTCTGTTAAAAAAAAAACTGTTGATTTTATTTAATTTCTTATCGTTTTTTAAATAGTCCCAGGAAATCTGGCCCCATCTTCACGGAGAAATATCATTCCCACGCATATATCCTCTATACAATTCAATCCCGGGAAAATTTACCCAGGGCAATTACCCTTAACAACTCCACGCGTAGAATTGAGACAGAAAAGAGAAAGCAAGAAGTATAAAAATTATTTTGTATAGAAATTCTGGCAAATTCCCTGGTTTATAATTTCTTTGAATAAATTCAACTCCTGGGAACTTCCCTCCCATGGATAGTTCTCCTGTGAAAAAAAGCAGAAAAATCATCTTCCCTCCTTAAAATACACGCAGTTGTCTCAACGACGCCTGATAGGCGTAAACAATAGACAATTTTTATGATTTAAATACTTTTCTCATGGGGCTGTGAGGGGGGTCATGTTGTTGCCAAAAGCATAATTATTGGGCTTTTCAACTATGATAAACGAAATAACCATCTCAAATTTTAATTGGACGATTTGGGGGAAAAAGGGGGGGGCGGGGACCTAGTTGCCCTCCAATCTTTCAATAAAATGGAATAAAATGAATATGATAATGAAAATGAATAGAAACAAAACGTACAAAAAATTGCAAAAGTAGAGGACAACATTATAACTTAAATAACCACTAATTAATCTACATAATAAGGGCTTTGATACTTCAAAAACATCTCACTCTCTATGCTTTAGTGACTAATTTTTCTCCTTGCTTCATGATTGACTTCGTGATTCACTTAGAGGTAATCTAATAAAAGTTTTGAAATAAAGTATGTCTTAGGCCGTTAGCCAATGCTAGCTGTATTATGGGTTGGTGGGTTGAATTCTATTAACCTTTTTGGTGTCGATGTATTTGGTGACGATTTTTTGGTGACCATTTTTATTGACCCTTTTGGTTTGAGAAATTTGGTGACGATTCGTCTTCCCACCCAAAAATGTATGCATACTTCCCATTAGCAAATACTATGCGTAAACACTAGGCAAATTTTATAATTTAAAAACCTTTCTCCTGGTGCTGGGAGGGGAGTCATGTTATACCCAAAGGTGTAGCTATTGGGCCTTTCAACTATGACGAACAAAATAACCATCTCAAAATTTTAATTGGACGATTTTGTGGAAAAAGGGGTGGGGTAGGGGGCTTAGTTGCCCTCCAATTTCTTGACACTTAAAAAGACACTAAAACTTTTAATTTCCGTTTGAATGAACCCTCTCACGATATTTTAGGGCCATTTAGTCGATACGATCACCCCTGGAAAAAAAAACAAAAAACAAACAAACAAAAACCAAATAAACACGTATCCGTGATCTTTCTTCCGGCAAAAAAAATACAAAATTCCACATTTTTGCAGATAGAAGCTCGAAAACTCTATAGTAGGGTTTTCTGATACGCAGAATCTGATAGTGTGATTTTCATTGATATTATATGAATTTTAGGAGCTATTTCCCCCCTTTTTCAAAAATAAGGCACATTTTCTAAGGCTCGTAAGGTCTTAGGCTCGTATCAATAAGGTTGTTCTTACCATCATATAAGTACATGTTAAGTTATGGGCCATTTTATAAAAAAAAAATACTGCATAGATTATAATAACAATCTATTTATAATCCGTACAGTATTTACTTATAAAATGGCCCATAACTTAACATGTACTTATATGATGGTGAGAACAATCTTATTTATTGTGTTATTATGAGCCGAAGACTGGCAACATCGATACAAGATACTATGGTATAGAGGAATTCTGTTCTTAGTATAGAATATTAGTGCATCGAAATCGAAAGAGCTCCTAATTTCTAAGGCGCGTAATATGAGGGCTCATCCTGATTTCGTCTTCAAAGGAAAGGGAATAGCACGAGTTGATACACTACGCCAACTTGAAGTTAACTTCTCTTCGAATCTCTCATGGACTGAGCATCTCAGTAAAATTAGATCCTCTTTGTCCAAGAAGCTAGGAGTTATTCTAAAATACAAAAGTCTTCCCCCTAATGGAGTCTATTTTGCCACTATTCATTTCGTGCATCAGACTTTTTACGGCATATGTATGTCCTCTCTTCGCTGGTGCGCCAAAAAGCCGCATCGCTCCGCTCCAACGGATTCAAAATTAAGCAGTTCATGCAGCAACCAATGGCAACAAGATAGCTAAAACCCCACAGTTGATCCAGGAACGCTTCGACGTGGCTTCCATGTCGGTTTTCTAGAAGTACATATATAACTCTCAATCAGAGGAGCTATCGAAGGTCGTTCCTGACAGAGCAAACCCTTGCGATCAAATCGCCGAAGTAAAGCTTCTCAGGTCAATTCTGCGCAGGTTACTCCCCGCAAAGAATATCTGAAAACGGGCTTCACCCGATGATCGGTCGCCACATGGAATAGCTTGCCGGCAGAGGTATTCCCGGAAAATTCTTTCCTTGACGCGTTCAAGAGAAGGTATAACAAATATCTCACTGTTAGAAAATGAGGTAATTACCGAGACTAGCGGCATATCATCAACTGTGATGGAGCCGCGAAGCCTGTTAGTAGAGAAGAGGATGAGCTTGTAGAAGAAGTATTCGAGTTAAATGTCATATGAAAATATAAAAAATGTGAAGAAACTAAAGACAGTAAAGACAGAACCATTAAAATATGAATTAAGAAGATTTGAAGTGGAGGCCATGGATAAAATTGCGGAGAATATGGAAGGTGTAGCCAGGTGGCATAATAGTGAAATATTTTGCTGGTATATAAAAAAACAAGAGGGAATAGTCAATCTGGACTTAAAGAAGGACTAAAAAAAAAAAATATAGGAATGAAGCCACTACATGGGCGTACGGAAGGAGGGAAGGGGGAAGCTGCCCCCACCCCCCTCCCAGAACTTCAAATTTACACTAGATATGGCTGAAAAGCAGATGGTTGAAAAAGAATATGGTTGAAAAAGCGGTTGAAAAAAGGAAGATGGCTAAAAAGCATTTGATAAAAGCTAGATGGTTGATAAAGCTTTAAATAAACAGCTGGAATGACGGAATAAAAGTCAAACAAGAAGCAATTATCCATAGTGTCTTGGGAAGATTTAGCTCTAATCCAAGAAGAATAATGCGGAAGCTCATTGATGATTGATGATTTTTGGTGATTACTTATTAATAAGGATTTCATAGGAATGATAGAACTCTCTGGCAATGTAAGGTTTTGTGAACTGCCAATATAACTTCAGCCCCCCTCGCCCTCCATCATGGAGTTGGCTGCTCCCCTCCCCCCGGAGAGAAGGAGCTACGTACGCCCATGGGCCACTATCAGTTTAGGTGGCCCAATTTTTGGGGGAATGTGCTAAACCGTGATAAGAATGAAGAAACCGTGATAGAAAAGAATGGAAACGTTTGTTAAATTTCAGAAGTGAAGGAAGACTCTTTTTGCGAGGAAAAATTAGAGAAAATATTAAAAGGAACAAAAAAATATAAGACTTCAGATACAATAAGTGGCAAATGTATTTCTAAAGTATGGTGGTTGTGCCATCGGAGACAAAATACTGAAGATTATAAAAAGGATTTTTGAAAAAAGAGAACCACTTAGCAATTTTAAGGCAGCTTCAATTAAATGCCTCTATAACGTATGCGTGATAATACTAGAAGCACTAGCTTTGTTTCTGCTGGAGGCAAATTATTTAGTGTGGCGGTACCTGTTAGACTTTGAGATGCTGTATATAAATTTTATGAGAAGAACTGGGTGGTTTTATTCACTGTTAGATTAATAATTGGGAAGTGCCGGAGTCATCACACCCCTTTAGTCCTCAGTTTTAAAGATCATGAGTAAGCGTTTCATTCAGCCGATAAAAGAGCTTTAATGAATTCCTATCCTTGTATAATATATCGGATTAATGCGATGAAGTGATTAGTACTATATACGAGAATAACATTGCCGCGGTTAAGGTAGGAAATGAGGTTAGTAACTGGTTTTGGTATTGAATCAGGAGTCAAAGAAGCTTGTATTTTATTCCTCCTTATGCGGGTCATTTGCATGGACACTCTAATAAAGAGTATAGCAAATGCAATGGGAAAATGTGGGATCAATTGAGGAAATCAAACTTCTGTTAATGATTTAAACATCCTAGATGAAATTTTAGCAAAATGAATTATGTTCTGAGAATTCAGAGTGCAAGAACAGGTTTGAAAATTAATATTACGAATACCAGGCCTTTAAGATTGGGAATAAGTGATGGCGAAGAGGTGATATTGGGTAACGAGAAGATCGATTAAATGGATAGCTTCGGTTACCTAAATAGTATTGTTAGTAAAAGTGGTGGCTATAGTGAAGATGATAAAAGTAGAATAGTCAAGGCACAGTGTGTTTTTATCCCCGTTGAAAAACGGTTTGGAAGAATGGGAAGATAAGTCTGAGACCAAGATTAGAATCTTGTAGAGTATAGGGATGACAGTGGTCAAGCATAGTTCTAAAGCGTTGGTGGTTCAGAAGACGGAGAAGGACTTCTTAGATGTTTTCTATAGGAATTGTTGATGGATTCCTTGGGCACCCGTTTGACCGACTGTATTTCAAACAATAAACAGGACGAAGAATGTGGCTCTATACCGCCTCCTAGGGTGGGAATGAGAGAAAGGTTGAGATGGCTTGGACACGTTCTGCAGATGACGGATGACAGATTATAAATGATTATCCTTTTTAGCCAACCATCTAGGACCATCTGAAAATCAGGTCGTCCACGAATGTGCTTTGAGGATGTCATAAGCAAGGTTTTTATGGAAATTGGAACTTCTTGGAAGGGTGTAAAGAGAGAAGCTTTAAATTGATGGGCATAGAGGATTAGCGTGCGCAGCTGTGCTGGGCTCAAATGACCTGATGCAGTGGTGAGTTATTTGTAGTAGTAGTAGTAGTAATAATTGTAAATATGCTTAAAGGTTAATAACAGAAAATCCATGCAACCAGCCTGGAGAAGAAAGGGTTCATGCATCTTCCAAAAAATATATATTTATTATCTAAAATACCACTGATGGCTGTCATACAAAAAAAAATAACAGCGACAAAGTAACATTTTCTAGCGATTCAGATTATTCGGTAGAGTATAGATGAATATATGGTTGTCATTTATCACGAGATTTATTGTTAATTCGGTTGATCTTCCAAAAATTGGTAGAAAGTGAAGACAGTGACCTTGCTTTTAATATAGCTTGTTGCAATTGACGTCGTCACTGGCAGCCAATGAAAACCATTCTTTTCCAATAAATGCGGTTTTCATTGGCTTTCAGTGACTAAAATTAACTACTATAGGTTATAAGAAGCCATAATGAACGCAACACTAATAGGCTACTGACGCTTACAATAAGAAAAATTCACAGTTTATTCCAGAGATGTGGGTGGCACTGATCAGAAAAAAAAGCCAAATAACGAATTGTAAGAATTGTCGTTTAATTTTCCAAAAGAAGTATTTTTAAATTTATCGTTTCATGAGGTACAGATTATAATTTAATCTCCTGCCTTTTAAGTTTTAGGCTCTATTCTCGAGGATAGTAATTTATAACTTCGTTCATACAGGGATAAAATTGAATTACCTGCTTCTCTGAAAAAGCTTCAGAAGTACTCCAAACTCCCAAGCGTGATCTGTTTTATTAAAGTATATATTATATGTTTGTTTGCATTGATTATTTTCTTAATTTCTGTTCGTTTTGGGTTTCATTAGCAGAATTTTTTTGCTTTAAGCTTAATTTACATATACAATTCAAGCATTACTCGCTTTAAGATTTAATTTTTGTTTTATATTATCACTTGTTGCATGTTTTTTTCCTATGATTGTTTATTTAATTTTTGTTCGTTGTGGATTTCATTTATTCTTTAATGATAATTCCTGGTCGTTTTAAGTTTGAATTTTAACAGGTATTTAGATCTGCTGATCTTAAGTTTAAAATATTCTTTACTTTTCTTTGAAAAGCCTCCTTTTCGGATGTTTTTTTTAAATTAATTTTTGTTCGTTTTTAATTGCAAGAAGTTTAAAAGTTTAAAATTTTCATCGGATGGGTTTGGTGAAAAATGGTGTAGGGGGGGGGGGGTAGTTGCCCCTCGACTTTTGACTCTTTTAAAGTGAACTATAACTTTAAATTTTCAATCAGAAGAAACATCTCTGAAGTTTATACGAGCCTCCCTTCTATAAGAACCATATATTCCCCCAGGGCATAACTTATAACGTCTATTCTCGGTCCCTGGGGGGGGGGGGGTATTGTTGAAGCCAGAGTTTTAAAATCTGATGTTTGAACTAGTTTTAACAAAATGGTCACCTCAAATTTTATCGGATGGGTTTCAGGAAAAAAGGCGTGGAGGGGGGGGGGGGGGATAAGATAGTTGCCCTCCGATCTCTTTTGACTCTGAGAAAGTGAACTACAACTTATTAATTTCCAATCAAATGAGCCCTCTCTGAAGTTTGTACGAAAATCCCTTTCGTAAGAGCCATATACGCCCCCAGGACAGAACTTACAACGCCTGCCCTCTAGGCCCTGAGGGTTGTGTCAACACCAGTGTTTTTGTTATTCTGACCTTTGAACTATTATAAAAACAATGACTATCTCAAATTTGGTATCGGATAGGTTTGGGGGGAAAAGGCGTGGGGAATGGGGGGGGGCATGTTGCCCTCCGATCTCTTTGGACTCTTAAAAACTGACCTAGAACTTTCAATTTCCAATGAAATGAGCCCTCTCTAAAGTGTGTACGAACATCCCTTCCATAACAGCTATATATGCCCCCGGGCATAACTTACAATGCCTATCCCGGGCCCTGAAGGATTGTGACGACCCCGGAGTTTTCGTTACATGATCTTTGAACCATTAAAACAAAAATGGCTCTCTCAAAGATCTTATTGGATGGGTTTGAGGTAAGAAGAGCGCGGAGGGAGAGTTGCCCTCCAATCTCTTTTGACTCATAAAAAGTGAACTGGAACTTTCAATTTCAAATCAAATGAGCCTTCTCCGAAGTTTATATGAGCATCTCTTCCATAAGAACCATAAATGCCCCCAGAACATTACTTCGCCGAGGGCAACTAGCCCCAGAACATTACATTACAACACCTGCCCCTGGGCCCTGGGGGTTGCGTCGTCACAGAAGTTTTTCTTATCTGACCTTTGAGCTAAATTTAACAAAATGGCTATCTCAAAATTTTTATCGGATGGGTTTGGGGAAAAATAGTGTGTGTGTGTGGGGGGGGGGGTAGTGTCCCTAGGATCTCTTTGGACTCTTTAAAAGTTAACTAGAACTTTTAACTTCCAATCAAATTAGCGCTCTCTGAAGTTCATACGAGCATCCCTTTCATAAGAACCATATACGACCCCAGGACAACACTTTCAACGCCTACCCCCCAGGCCCTGGGAGGTTGTGTCGACAATGGAGTTTTATTGTCTAATTCTTGAGCTTTTTTAAAATAAAATTGCCCTCTCAAAATTAATAGCGGATGGGTTTGGGGAAAAAGGGCTAGGGGAAGGGGCTAGTTGACCTCCGATCTCTTGACTCTTAGAAAGTTAACTAGAACCTTCAATTTTCAATCAAATGGGCCCTCTATGAAGTTTATACGAGCAACCCTTTCATAAGAACCATATATGCCCCCAGGGTATAAGCTAGAGTGCCATCCCCCGGGCCCTGGGGGGTTGTATCGACACCAGAGATTTTCTTGTCCGACGATTGAACTATTTAAAAAAATGGCTATCTCAAAATATGTATCGGATGGGTTTTGGGAAAAAAAGCGTGGGGGGGTGGGGGGGGGCAAGTTGCCCTCAGATTTCTTTTGACTCTTAAAAGTGAACTCGAACTTTCAATTTCCAACCAAATGAACCCTCTCTGAAGTTTACACAAGCATCCCTTTCATAAGAATCATTTATGTCCCCAGGGCATAACTTACAATGCCTGCCCCCGGGCCTTGGAGGGTTGTGTTGACACTTGAGTTTTTGTTGTCTGCATTTTTAACTTTTTTTAACAAAATGTCTATTTCAAAATTTATATCGAGAGCATTTGGGGAAAATAGGGCAGGGGGGGGGGGCTAGTTGCCCTCCAATCTTTTTTTACTCTCAAAACTGAAATAGAACTTTTAATTTCCAATCAAATGAGCCCTCTTTCAATTTTTTTACGAGTGTCACTGCCATAAGAACGATGTATGCCCCCAGGATATAACATTATAAAGATGCCAAACCATCCAAGAAAAACCCCTTTTATAATTTATTCCGACTCGAAATCAGCCCTTGCCTCGCTATCACCAGAGTATTTGGACTACCCAGACAATGATACCTCTACCGCTCTTGTACTATTGAACCAACTATTTAAACAAGGTATATTCCCAAAATTCCAATACATCCCAAGTCATATGGGCATCAAAGGAAATCACAAGGCAAATGAAATAGCTAAATGTGCCATTCAGTTTGATATAATATCTGGGAGGTCTATTCCAGAAAGAGATATAAAGCATTAGTGCCTAAAAATTCATCTAGAAAACCAAAGCCCACCAAACCTTTCTCCATTTACCTCCCGGAAAGACTCAAGATGTACCAAAGAATATGATTCAATGCACAGACAAGAAGTATTATCATATTACATACTTCTTGTCTGTGATCCAATGCTACTGGTCTTAACTGTCAAATTTGCCGTTTCCAAAACACAAACACTTCGACGATAAAGAGCCAATTCTCTTCAATCGATGATGCCGAATAGTTCAAAGTTGTCTTTAACTGCCTGAATATAACTGGTTTCATCAATGATACATAAATTCTATTATTAAATGATGATAGACTAATTTTTACATTCGATTTCCCAGGAAGCCCCTGACACAATCAGACAATAAACCTTATTCGTTTTTGAAGCGCCACCCTCGGAGAGAAAAAGAACTACTCGTGGCAGCCATGTTGTTGGTAAAAATCGTTCATCTCTAATAGGAATAAAGAAGAAAATAACAACAAATGTCTACTTTTTGTGGTCTTTTTTGAGTCTCATCAATGGGAGGACCATACTGTTGTGTTCCCTTGTGCAAAGAATCTTGGAAAAAATCCCGAGACCTAAAACTACCTGACAGAGTGAGTAAAAACAGCTTCTTTTAGCCTTTAGCCCTAACATAACATTTTCAGCTCCAAAGCCTGGTGAAATATTTGGTGAGTTATAGTTTATAAAAAGCCTGATTGACTTGTAAATAAGTCAAATGAACTATAAAAAGTAGCCTAGACTGTAATTTAACTTTGGGTTGGTAATACTAGTGGTTAAAAGGGCTATCTACATGGTATTGCCTGATAAGTTTGTTTAGGCCTATTGCTATGCAGACAATGCACCTCCCTCCTAATGGTTCAGATATGGTCCTGAACTATATAGGCCATTTTTTATTGTCTCTGTGCTAATACAGGATTGCGGTACCCATAAAAATCACTGTAGGCTGTTAGGGATTTCAAACAAGCTATTGAATAAGTATTTTTTTAAATTTGTTTAACCTTGGGTTGGTAATACTAGGAGTTAAAAGGGCTATCTTTGTGGTATTGCCTGATAAGCTTGTTTAGGCCTATGCTGTGCAGGCAATGCACCCTCTCCTAGTGGTTCCAAATATGGTCCTGGACTATATAGCCTAGGAACTTCAAAGGAATTGTTGAATAAATATTATTTAAGACATAGATAAATATGAAGAAAACTATGGTAATGTAATCAATAAAGTGTATTACACTTTATAAAGGAAGACTGGTATGTTCTTATTGTTTTCTTCTTGTAGGCCTACCCATTATATATCTGACAGACAATCAGAGGTAAAATTTCAGCAGTTCATATTATTGACTTACAAATAAAGTAAACATACTACTTGATGCTCTTTTTATGCTCTTAACAAATATAATGATCATTTTTGTCAAAATGAATCTTACCCTCATCCCTAGGCTATATATACCAATTCAGGGTATATATTTGTACATTAGAGGAAGGGGGGGGTAGATTTCAAACTTACCTCTCATTTGTATCAGAAATAAACTTTACCCCCACTGCCCCTCTTGTGCAAATATATACCCTGAATTAGTATATATAGAGGTGGGGGTAAAAGTCATTTCTGAAAAAAATCATTGTTATATTTGGAAAGAGCATAAAAAAGGCATCATGTAGTATGTTTACTTTATATGTAAGTCAATAATATGAAATGTCAAAAATTTACACAATCAGAATTAGAGGGGTATTGTCTGGGTGACAACTATCATGCTGAGAAAGTATAAATTCAGGAATCTAAAAGTTCCAGGTGTATTGACATGTTTTAGGATTTAGTTGTAATAGCACTTTTTCTTACATTTAAAAACAGTAACAAAGGGGGAATAATTGATAATTTCTTTTTTTAACCTTGTTCCCATCAGGGGCATAGCTCCAGCATTTGATAAAATTCTACTTAAGCTACTTTTGGCTATCTTGGAAAGGGGACAGGTTAGGAAAATGAAACTTTCAGGGATGGGTCTACAGTCTAAAGTATGTCCTGGGAAGTTGTTCTGAAGGTCCGACCTCCACTCCGCCTTATCGAGGGTCCTGACCTTCGATTTTGATTGAAACCATGTAAAAAAGATATTCTGCTTTTATGAATTACAAAAAAAAGATTTTCAGCGTCACAACTTTGCTCAATCACCTGTATTAAGGTTTTAAAGATACACAAATAAGTTTCCTAGATTAAAAAAAAAACAAATAATGTCTATAAGACCTTATTCGTTTTTGAAGTGCCACCCTCAGAGAGAAAAAGAACTACTCGTGGCAGCCATGTTGTTGGTAAAAATCGTTCATCTCTAATAGGAATAAAGAAGAAAATAACAACAAAAGTCTACTTTTCGTGGTCTTCTTCGAGTCTCATCAATGGGAGGACCATACTGTTGTGTTCCCTTGTGCAAAGAATCTTAGAAAAAATCCCGAGACCTAAAACTACATGACAGAGTGAGTAAAAACAGCTTATTTTAGCCTTTAGCCCTAACATAACGTTTTCAGCTCCAAAGCCTGGTGGAGTATTTGGTGAGTTATAGTTTATAAAAAGCCTGATTGACTTGTAAATAAGTCAAATGAACTATAAAAGTAGCCTAGACTGTAATTTAACTTTGGGTTGGTAATACTAGTGGTTAAAAGGGCTATCTACATGGTATTGCCTGATAAGTTTGTTTAGGCCTATGCTATGCAGACAATGCACGTCCCTACTAATGGTTCAGATATGGTCCTGAACTACATTGGCCATTTTTTATTGTTCCTTTGCAAATACAGGTTTGCTGCACCCATAAAAATCACTGTAGCTATAAGGGATTTCAAAGAAGTTATTGAATAAGTATTTTTTTAAATGTGTTTAACCTTGGGTTGGTAATACTAGTAGTTAAAAGGGCTATCTATGTGGTATTGCCTGATAAGCTTGTTTAGGCCTATGCTGTGCAGGCAATACACCCTCTCCTAGTGGTTCCAAATATGGTCCTGGACTATATAGCCTAGGAACTTAAAATGAAGAGTTGAATAAATATTATTTAAGACATAGATAAATATGAAGAAAACTATGGTAATGTAATTAATAAAGTTTATTACACTTTATAAAGGAAGACTGTTCTGTTATTATTTTTTTATTTTTGCAGGCCTACACTGTATACAATATATCTGATAGACAATCAGAGGTATATTTACAGCAGTTCATATTATGGATTTAAAAATAAAGTAAAAAAAATAATCTCGGCCATGTTTTGGAAATAAGAAAATATAATGAAAATTTTTGACAAAATTGATATACCCTCCCTCCATCGTCTATATATTCAGAGTCCGTTCCATTATGTGCGACGTAGAGGAAGGGGGGGGGGGTCTATTTTACACTTAACACTCATTTTTATCAGAAATAAAATTTAACCCCACTGCCCCTATTGTGCAAATATATACCCTGAATTAGTATATATAGAGGTGGGGGTAAAATTCATTTCTGAAAAAAATTATTGTTATATTTGAAAAGAGCATAAAAAAGGCATCATGTAGTATGTTTACTTTATATGTAAGTCAATGATATGAACTGTCAAAAATTTACCCAATCAGAATTAGAGGGGTATTGTCTGGGTGACAACTATCATGCTGAGAAAGTATAAATTCAGGAATCTAAAAGTTCCAGGTGTATTGACATGTTTTAGGATTTAGTTGTAATAGCACTTTTTCTTACATTTAAAAACAGTAACAAAGGGGGAATAATTGATAAATTTCTTTTTTTTTAACCTTGTTCCCATCAGGGGCATAGCTCCAGCATTTGATAAAATTCTACTTAAGCTACTTTTGGCTATCTTGGAAAGGGGACAGGTTAGGAAAATGAAACTTTCAGGGATGGGTCTACAGGCTAAAGTATGTCCTGGGAAGGTGTTTTGAAGTGCCTACATCCACTCCTCCCTCTAGAGGGCCCTGACCTTTGATTTTGAGTGAAACTTTGCAAAATAGATCTTCTTCTTAAATGAATTACAACAACAAAATTTTCAGCTTCACAACTTTGTTCAATCCCAAGTATTAAGGTTACACAAGTACATTTCCTACATTAAAACAAAACCCATTGATATGGCTAAAAATTCTACTCAAATAACAGGAATTTTATTTTCAGAACTAAAGCCAGAGAAAAAGAAACCAATAACTGAAAATTGAGGTAAAGACTTGTTTTGTCAAATTTCAATAGGTTCTACCTGTTATGTAGGTAAATTTTAGGACCCTTTAGTAGAAGGAGTGGAAGTAGATAATTCAAAGTAACATCCCAGGATAAACCTTAGCCTGTAAATCCATCTATCTTTTTTGTAAAATTATACTTTAGCTACTTTTGGCTATCTTGGTTAGGGGTTAGGTTAGCAAAAAGAAACTTTCAGGGATGGGCCTACAGGATTAAATGTGTCCTGGGAAGTTTTTATGAAGTACCTACCTCCACTCCTCCCTCTAGAGAGCCCTGACCTTTGATGACCTTTAAAAATCTGTGTGTTATAAAAGTGAAACCTTGCAAAATAGATCTTCTGCCTAAATGAAGTACAACAAAGATTTTTTTAGGTTCACAACTTTGCTCAATCCCAAGTTATAAGATGTTAAAGTTATTCAAATACATTTCCTAAATTTTTAAAAAAAAACATGGCTTAAAATTCTTATAAAATGAAAAAAATTGAATTTTCAGTACTAAATCAAGCGAATAAAAAAGTGATGACTAAAAATTAAGGTAAAATGTTGTCTTGTCTAAAGTTCAATAATTATAGACCTTTCATGTAGGCAAATTTCAGGACCCTCTAGAGAGAGAAGGAGTAAAGGTAGGTACTCCAAAATACCATCCTGGGACTTAATTCAGCATGTAGATCCATCCTTCAGAATTTCATTTTCCGAACCTAGCTCCTTTCCAAGATAGCCAAAAGTAGCTAAAGTAGAATTTTATTCCAGAAATTTATTGGGGGGGGGGGCAAAAAGTCCAGAGTAATTGGCGATATTATATTTTATTTTTTCCAATTTATTGGAAAAAACTATGGTAATGTAGGTTAATCATTAAAGTTTATTGTAATTTATAAAGGAAGGATGTTATGGTCTTAGTGTTTTCTTTTTTCCCCTGCCATCCTCAAACAACACCACTGGTTTTCATCCCAAAGAAAAATTAATAGTAAAATTCTAGTTTAACTGCTTGTTGCTGTCTTGGAAAGGGGTTAGGTAAATGAAACCTTCAGTAATGAATCCAGTACCAAAAACACAATCTAAAAAGGTATTACTAAGCTTCCATGTTAACCCTCATCTGATTTCCAAGTCTTAGAAATTTGCCTACTTGGCAGGTTATACTTATTGAAATTTTGACAAAACAATATATTACCTTAATTTTCAGTTATCAGTTTCTTTTTCTCTGGTTTTAATTCTTAAAATGCAATTCCTATTATTTGAGTAGAATATTAAGCCATATCAATGGGTTTTTTCTAAATTTAGGAAATATATTTGCAGATCTTTGAAACCTCATGAATTTGGATTGAGCAAAGTTCTGAAGGTGAAAATAGTTTTCATGTACTTAATTAAAGCAGAAGATCTGTTTTGCAAGGTTTCAGTGTTAGAGCACAAAGATTTTGAAAGGTCATCAAAGATCACTGCTCTCTAGAGGGGGAAGGAGTGGAGGCAGGAACTTCAAAATACCTTTCTATGACATACATTAATCTACCTGTTGTCCCTGAGGTAAAATGTTGTTTTGTTGAAATTTCAAATGGTATAGACCATAGACCTGTCAAGCAGGAAAATTCCTAAGACTTAGAAATCATAAGATGATCAATGTGGAAGCTTGGTAATACCTTCCTAAATTATTGTTTTGGACCTGGATTCGTAACTTAAAGTTTCATTTTCCTAACCTAACGCCTTTCGAAGATAGCAAAAAAGTGTAAACAATTTAATTTCATTTCTGTCAGTTAGTACTATAAAACCTCTTAAGAAAACTGAAAGATAAATTCTCACATTGAATGTTCCTGACACTGAATGGAAGCTTTAGCCTTAAGGAACAATGGTAGATTAGCCTCCTCCCTATAATGCCAAGCATTAACAATAATAATACCAATTTCATGTCATGTATCATAAAGAAATTAATTTTTAAATTTCACAGAAATTATTAACTCCATTTTTTTTGTTGGGGTGGGGGGACACGTGGGGTCTATCCAGTTAGTCAAGGGGCATGGTATATATAATATTTGTTTCTCCAATTTTTTGGGGGGTGGCTGCCCCCCCCCCCCCCAAACAACACCCCTGATTATGAATTAACTTTTTGATTTTCAGAATGGAATGATTCAGAGCTACTTGTTTTGCTTCACATCTCTATTTAACTTTGATAGTAACTTCACTTTGAAGCTTTATCCTTTTTATCATTTCACTCTGTGCACTTTACTGGTATTTCAATACATGTTCTTCTACTAAACAACTGTGTATCTTAGCTAGATATATTTGAAATCTACCTTCCTTTCATAGTAAGCAAATTTGTTCTCTATGAAATAGAATTGAAAAGCATTAGGGTTAAGCATTTCAATCCACCTCTGTTCATTTTAAAAAGGAATAGTGCCAGTTGCAGCCATATTTATCATTTTTGGTGCTTGTACCCTATTTTGGTTTTGTTGTGGGAGGGGGATTATTTGATTGATGTGAAGGAGTTACAAGTTATTCTAAATTACCCAGTTGATATTGTAAGATAAAAGAGTACCACAATTGAGTGTTTGATTCACTCATCTATCTAATTGAATGCTGATGGGTTCTGATGAAGTTGTGTTACCTTTATCTTACAATATTACTTATAAATCATAAGAGGAGAATTTGAAAGTATCTTTTTCTTTTTTACATTAGTTACCTAAATTTACACTTCAGAGCAAATTAAGATCTATATTGATCTGTTAATTGTTCTAAAAAATTGCTCTAAAAATTGCTCCATTTTTTCTAAAAAAGCTCTTTCATATTCTTTGAATAATTTGGGCAAAGATGTGACTTGGCTTTGAAAAATTACGTTTTTAGTATCTAAATCAAAAAAGAAAACCAAAGGGAAGTTTTTGTACCCCTCCCAAATTTTCTTGAATTGGCTGTGCTGTAATTTTCTAATTTTATGAAGCTTTTCTCATCTACCCACCCAACCTCCTGTGCTTTATTGAGATTATATTCTTTGTTGTCGATCATACTATTTTGACAACCACTGGATGGGGAAAATTGCTAATGAATTGTCCTAAAAGTGCAAAAAAGCTTAAAATTCTCTTTATTACAAAAAACAAAAAAAATCCTCCGGTTACATTGGCCACCTACATTCAGTAGGGGGGCATTTTCCCCGTCTTGCCCCCCCCCCTAGGAATGATCCGGCCAGACCCTCATTACTGGCTTGTTTACTATCTACCAAATTTTCCCGGGTTTACACCCCCCACCGGCACCTACCCAAACCAGTCATCAAAAACCCCATAACACGGAAATAAAAAAAATATATTTCTTAAACACCCAGAGGTATTAATACTTTTTACCCTTCACCCATTTGGTTGTCACTGGACTTGCATGGTTACTGATCGGAGTGGAAGCACTACTAAAATCAAGAGTCAATGATACAGTCAGTTTCCACATTTCTTAAGGGCTATCACTTCCTACGCTTCAATGTGGAATATGTTCCAGTTCAAAAATTAGTTTTCGTCCCTCTACAGAGGATTAAAGCTTGCAGTTCTATTTTAATTAAATGATTAGGGATACAAAGGCTACTTGAGAGAGTTTGGGAAGTGATAAGCCCTGAGGATTGTCGAAAATCTGACCACTCATCAGCCCTTGTAACAACTATCATTCTAATAGTGGAATTATATTTCAGGTTTCCTTTCACAAGCTTCCAAGTGATAAGGATCTGAGAAAGGAGTGGCTTGTGAAGATTCGAAGAGATGAAGGTCCCTTGTTCCAAATCTCAGATGCCTACACTAGAGTATGTTCTAGACATTTCAACACTGAGGACTTCTATGCTGGTTTTGCATCTGGAAGAAGAGAACTCAAACCAGGATCTATCCCAAGTATTTTTCCTTGGACAAATGAATCATTGTTCAGGCGAAAAGCTCATAAAGAAAGACAAGTTAGTGAGAAACATCACAAAGGCCAGAACAAACTCAGTGCTGAGATTACTCAAGTTGAAGATGTGTCTGCCAGTGGGCTACTGCACACTATAACAAGCGAGGAACTTTTTGGAAGTGGTAAAGGCGAGGAACCTTGTAAAATTGGTGAAATAACTAGCTCAGGGAATGTTAGCAGTACCAGCGATAATGTGGCTGCCAGTTTATTATCAAGAGTGAGAGAACTAGACGCAAAGGCAAGGTATAGGCAAATTGAACTGCAATATAAATAGAAAGAGATTTAAAAACTGCATTAAATTAATAGGGACAGAACAAGCAAACTCGTTGACTCTGATCAATATTTGAAAGTTTTTAAATTTACTTATGATAACTTGAAAATGTATAACACACTCCTAAAGTTCTCGACTGTGTTCACATGGTCATCTGACTGAGTCTTTTTTGAGTTAATCAACTGTGGTGACAGTGGTGAAAATGTGAGTCACTGAAGCTCATGTGAGAGATCCCGAAGGTTCAGCTAAGAGACGCAACAGAAAGCTCTCTGGACGTGATCAGTTGCTTCTTGTCCTTTGCAGGCTAAAAGTGGGATTATATAAACAAGACCTGGCACTCCGTTTTTCAATTAGTCAGGAGACCGTTAGCGAAATCCTTGTGAGCTGGATCAATTTCTTATATATACAGTTGGGAAGACTTGTTCTCTGGCCGTCAAGACAATATGTCGACAGAAATATGCCAGATGACTTAAAGCTGAATATCCCACAACTCGTGTTGTGATCGACGCAACTGAAATTCAGTGTCAAGTTCCTTCGTCATTCCTAAATAAAACTGTGTCTTATTCGTCATACAAAAGTCGGCAGACTAAAAAAGGTCTCATTGGCATTGCCCCAAACGGCATTGTGACGTTTGTATCTGAGTTGTACGACGAGTCCATCTCTGATGTAGATCTTGCCAAAAGATGTGGAATCCTGTAGATGCCATATGATGATGGTGATAGTATAATGGCTGATAAGGGTTTCCGCATACAGACTGACTTGCCTTCTTGCGTAAGCCTAAATATTCCCCCGTTTCTTCAAAATGATGGGCAATTTGCAGCTTCTGATGTGATTGAAAGACAGAAGATTGCCTGCCTCTGAATACATGTTTAGTGACTCATACTGCGAATTAAGTACTATGGGATCTTAAGAGAAACAATCCCAGTTAACCTTGTCCCAGTTCTGAATCAGATGTGGACTGTTTGTGCCATAATGACAGTCTTTATGAACCCCATCATCAGCTCTTCAGGTGAATAAGAGATACCAAGTGAAGAATAGTTATTTTTTTCCCTTTGAGTCTACTTTTATTTGAAGCATATGCCGATCCCATGCTTAAGTATATTGAAGGGTAAATAAAAGGAATTGAAATAGAGGATACACAAATAAAAGTTCTAAGTTTTTTTTTATTATCTAACAGTATTTACAGAAACAGAAGATTTTGTAAAAGCAACTAATACAACCGAATCTTATTGTAAAATTATCTGAAAAAAAAACTACGTTTTCTAAAGATTTAAAGAGGCTGAGTCACAAGTTCGAACCTTGAAACGTACAGGGATTAGGAGGTGCAGTTGGGGGGCTGCCGCCCCCAAACCCCCGCTTCCGTATATGAAAGGGGCTGTGCTCTCCTCAACGCCTCGCTCTTTAAGCTAAAGTTTTACTTTCTCACAACTCTTTTTTAAACAATAAAAAATTTAGCGTAAAGAGCGAGGCGTTGAGGAGAGCACAGCCCTTTCATATACGGAAGCGAGGGTTTGGGGGTGGCAGCCCCCAACTACACTTCCTAATCCCTGCACGTTTTAAGGTTCGAACTTGTGACTCAGCCTCTTTAACTCTTAAGAAAACGTAGTTTTTTTTTCAAATAATTTCTACACGTTTTTGTCCAGTTTATTACTTATTATTGCTTGACTAACTGTTAGCTGATCTTTTCAGGAGTTAAAGATGGGGGGATGCCGCCTCCCAAACCCCCCGCTTTTGAAGATTCTTGTGTTAAGGCTTTTAATTCCTGAATACTCAAATCAAATGCACAGTAAGATTTTCTTTTTTCAATTTTTCTTTGAGCATGCGGGTATGCGGCATGTTATCAAAGGAGTGGATACTTACCTGTAACCTGAAGGCCGACTGTGATGTTCTTCTGGAGACGCCTGTTGAGCCGAAGGATTTAATAGATTGGATTTAAAAAAGAAACTGAGTTTCTTTTTAAAACTTTAAATTCAGTATATAAAAAATTTTCTCTCACAGGGAATCCAACCCGGATCTTCCGCCTGACAGTCAGGAACAGTGACCATTGTACCACAGAGACAGTAGGTATATTGTTTTAGTCTCTCGTATCTATTTTTGACGCAAGCAAATCCCCACAAAACTTGATATTTGGTTTTTGAAAAATAGGGAAGGAAGGATCGGATTGAGCTGAAATTTTGAGGATAAGCTCCCAGGCCCCAGCAAAGCTTATCCTCTAAATTTCGACCCGATCGGACAACGTTAAAGGGGGTTGTGGTGGGAAAAATTAACATGGGCTCTTATAGTAAAACGAGGTTTTTCGTAAATATAATTCGGGGGATAATTTTTTCGGTCTGAAAATATCAAAAGGCCCTAACGAGTCGAATTCCACTTCAAATGCGTCCTCATTCACCCGGATCCGGTGCCACCTGTAGCCTGTAGGCGTGGCTGATAAAAAAAAGAGAAATGAACTTCAAGTGGCTATATTTGTTTTTTTGGAAAACAGGGAAGGAGTGATCGGATTGAGCTGAAATTTCGAGGATAAGGTCCCGGGCCCTGGGAATGCTTAACCTCTAAGTTTCAGCCCAATCGGACAACGTTAAAGGGGGGCTGTTGTCGGAGGGTCAAAACATCTGGCCCACTTTTACCCATGAAGATAAAGTCGGAGGGGGTGAAATTTTGCGCGTTTCTTAGTTGGAGCTTGGGCTACAAAATGCGATCACTGCTGTCTCTCTGCGACCGCTAGGACCGGAAATCGCTTAACATTGGGGTGGGTCTCCTCTTTAGAGGCACAAGTGTGCCTCCTTGATTTTCAAGGTAGAAATAAATAAAGCAAAATCTGAGAGTTCAAGCCTCAGAGATGAGGATAGAGATTTCGTGCATGGTGTACCAACCAAAGAAGAAACCAAAGTACTTGGAACAGGTTTCAACAACAGTTGGAAGAAAACGTAGAAAGTAAATTGGAATGAAATTAGAAGCATTGTAAAAAAGGCAATTTCTTATGGAAACAACTGAAGTCTAACTATACACCAGAAGGCTCCGTATGTAATTATTTCTGTATGCCCTATAATATGGTATTCTGCAACAGTTTCTCTACCGAATAAAACAACATTAAAGGAAATAACAAGAATAATTTATCAATTTGTATGGAAAATAAAGTACCCAGCCAAATTAAAGAAAATGGATTTGACTAGTGGCCGAATTTTTGATTGAAGACAGGTTTTAGTTAGGTTTCTTTTATATACATATATAGGTTAAAAAAAGAATGCTTATATTCGTAGGAACTCATAATCACATAAATCAAAGGAACTCTGAATCACAAAAATCAAAGGAACTCAAAATACATTACTTCAACATTTCCGAAGTGTTGCTTCTGCAACATGGACCGTTACAGAAACTTGAGCGTCAACCAATCAGCGTTGCAAAACTCAACTCAAACGTGTTCGCAAAGAAATTTTTTTCCGTAACTGGTGCCTGTGAGTTGTTCTCTTTTGTGGTTTCTGGATACGTCGAAAAGGTTTATCACATTAATCAACAGACCTCAAATTACAGAAGCTCAGACAAGTATTCCAGATAATGTTGGAAATAGAAATCAGTCAGAGTTTTGACTTCATTTTCCCAAAAAACATTATCAAAAGGTATCCTTTGTATTATTATAACATTTTTTGTCCATAATACAAAGTCACAACATGATAGTCCAGTAATGCCAAGTTGCCCTTGGATCTGATAATAATAGTGGTGGTCTTTTCTCAAGCATGTGAGGTATGGGCATTCAGCTAAAAACTGTTCCTCAGTTTAGTCTCAAAGACTATATGGGCACTTGACTTCAATAATGCCATGTGGGTCTCCTTCGCATGGGTCAAACACACGTCTATCAGGAGACGTGGCAAGCCAGTACTCAGCTGGTATCACAATCCCACAGTCCATAACCACAACGTCCCTGCCTCTTTTTTTCATAGTTTTTTTGTACATTCAAAAAGCAGTTGCTTCATGCGTCCTGCCCCACTTTACAGCTGGGTTTCTATACAAACTTCTATCTGCAAATACGAAACTGATTTTTTGCTCCAAGGAGTGACCCTTTTCACCACCAAACCGAATTTGCTGGAGGTAAGTCGAAACTTACGTGCACGGAACCACGTTTCACTTTCAGCCTGTCTGCGAGAATTTTTTTTCAATTTCTTTGGCTTCTGATGCTGACACTCTTAAGGAGTCTATCACTCGCTGCTGTTTTGGATCAGGATTTGTCAACATGTAACTACCTGTACGCCCATACACAGGAAAATCAGGAAACTCAGCAGCCTTGAACAATGCACTGGTTACAACACTGAGATTGGTTATAATACTACAAGTAGGATCATCTACTTGTAGGCCTAAATGGTTGGTCAATGTTGACAGCACTGGGCATTCCAATAATCTATTCTGAACAAGCTTGGCCTGGGAATATTCTCCTCTTTCGATGCCGTCTTTCAAAAGATCTGCAAGAAAATCCTTTTTTAAAGGTCTACTTAATACAAACATACAAGTTTTAGGATGCCTTGGACTTCAAACTTAAAGTGCTTGCATCAACCTGGAAAGGAGAGCGCCAGCAGCGTAGCCAGGAATTCGTTTCGGGGGGGGGGTGTCAGTCTACATAATATAGTAGTCAAGAAAGGCATTATTGGAGTGATGGATCCAGAATTTACGATGAAAGGAGGGGGGGGGGGGAAGAAGTAAAAAGTACTTCCTTGTCTCGAGCAATTTTAATTATAGGCAAGGTCATCCTAATTCCTTTTGACCTTAGGAAGGGACGACTAAAATGTGGGGACTAAGTCAAATCTGAGCAGAAAATTTTGAGGTTTGAAGTGGTAAATATATCTATTTTGGGCAAGAAGATGGTTTGAAAGCAGTGCTTTCTGCCGCAAAGCAGCGGAAATTTTAGAACCATGTATAATTAAAAAGTGTACTATTCCATATATTTACTTCTTTTACACCTATCTTAGAGGATTAAATTATCTTAAAACTAGTGTTGTGCGAAGAGTCTAAGTTTTAAGAAAATGTCTAGTAAGAAATGTCATTTTCTATTTTTTTTCTGCTCATAATGAAGATTTTTAATGGTCAAGGATAGAAAAGTATTTTCTGGCATGAAGCACTACATTTTTGGATTTACCACTAAAGTTTGCATTTTTTTTTCTATGAACAAGTAATTACTCTTTGGCTCCTCAATGCCTCCCACCTACAGGACCTAATCTTCTGTGCCAACCATACTATTTTGATGACCATTGGATGGTGAAGATTGCAAATGAATTGTCCTGTCAGTGCCAAAAAGCTTAATTTTTCTGTTTAAAATGCATTTTCAAGTCTCTATTACAAAACCAATAAAAGAAAAATTCCTCTGGTGCAATGTACCAACCCATCCTTAGTTACGCAACTGATGATAAGTTCCAGGGTTTTCGAACAGTCTGGAATAAGCAATTTAAGGCATTACAAGAACGCCAGTGCCCCTTCGGTATGGGAAAATTTAAGATTTTATTGAATTTATTAAAAACTTTCCCAGTTTTCCGTGGGTGAGTTTTCACCCCTATCCCCCCCCCCTATGATCCGCTTGTGACTGCGTTAACCCCGAAAACCATGGAACACCGTAGGTAATCTTGTACGTCAACCCCGTTTGCGTTATTGGAACTTGCTATCTGTTGTCTTATTCCTTGGCACGTGTACTGGTAGTCCTGAAGCAAAACTTCTGAGATGCAAGTCAAAACAGCAACTCACAGCATGCTTCACGCATGGAACAGGTCAGCTACTGCATTCCCCAGTTCAAAGCCTAGAAAGCTGCCCAAAGGAAGAACAGAGAAATGCAAAGAAAAAGGTTTTTCTCATCATCAAAATGTTCACATGAGAGCCATCTCAGGATCCTAAGCCCAGGTACAGCTTACATTTGAAGATATAACTTTTAAACATAAATTTTTGTTTCTCAGAGTAAAATTTAATTGCTTTAGTGAATCAAATTTACCTTTATAAAAAAACATTAACAAAAATAAACAAAGATTATGTAACAGAAACTCTGTCCTATCTGAAAATTCAGATACAGCTGGGTTAAGGGAAGAACTAAGTTGCACAACTTGCAATCTCAGACTGAGACAATCATCTTTACTGACCCGCAGGTCATACAGCTGCACTGTTTTTGGAGTTGACAGTCTTCCTTCCCGAACTTGGCAAATGTCAATGTCCATCACCTTTTGTGGCTCAAGATCCCGCTTTCTCATGTAATTCCACTGTTGAGGCATCTTGGTGCAGCTCAGGGAGGCAGGGATTTCTTTGTACTCCAGACTTTGCATCAAACTGATAATTTTCAAGAGCGACACCAGGTGATTGCAAAAAACACTTCCAGCAACGCATGAACAAGCACTGTTGATAATCTGACTGTCACATGAAAGATAGACTTTGATTGAATGTGGCTTGTCCCTCTTTTTAAAACTGCGATAGCAACTCCCTTTTATCACTAACCCATTATTTCCAAAAAGTCCTTCCACTTCTAAAATATGCACGGTTTCCAGGTCAATATATTGCTCCACCAAAAAGCTGTAGCTTCTCTTGAGTTGCTGGCTGGCTGAATTTGAAGCTTTGTAATAATCTTCAATAAGATTGTCTGAGATAAGTGGGACAATATCAAGATCTCTGCACTACTGGCCCTTAAAAATATGAGAAAATTAGAACTGACAAATTTTGTTCTGATTTGTTCTTCAAATAGACATAGGCTTAGGCCTAACCAGTTAAACTGAGGAGATTTGAGTATGGTTTTTAGGTCTGACATTACTATATAAAGTTCCGCGGGTGCTGGAAGAGTAAAACGACTCGGGGCGGCTTTAACTCAGTGGTTGAGGGGGGGGGGGCCCCAGCACCAGACTAATAAAAAAAAATAAAAACTGGATTGGAGTGGTAGTGACAATCTTGGTAGATTTCATGGGGACCAGGCCCCTGGCCCCCCCTAAACATGCCACTACTTTAAATTATGTTTTTAGGAACTCTGGGATGCTTTTGTGTGACAGACATACAGCAAAATTTTTTTTGGAGATCTGAGATCAGACACCGGAGGCCAGAGTGCTAAAAATACAAATTTATACTCTTGTGTTTGGTGTAGCCTGAGGAAAAGTTAGAAAAAATGCAGCTATCCTGCTGCTGAACCATGGACTATTACCATGTGCTGAATTACTGGGAATGGACTTAAATCTCCCTGATAGCTGACCAAAACCAGGGCCAGAACTAGGGGGCAAAGGGGGCAGCTGCCCTGGGCACTGAGTTGTGGGGGCGCCAAAGGTGTCCCCTGCAACCCTCCAAAGTTAATTAATGTATCCAAAAAACATATTTTGATTCTGTTCTAGGGACAGAAACTGAGGGAGAGGGATCCTGAGCTCCTCAAATGGCGACCTTCTCAGCTAGGTCAACTCATAAATTCTCAGTCACAACACAAACATAACTGAATTTTTCATTAATATGTGCTCACTCTGCAAAACTCACTTGTACTTTTCATTGGATCCAATATGTTCATGGAACAAAAATCAATTCTGGTAATCTATTAATCAAATTTAATTTCACATTGAATTCATTAAATAAAATTAACTCAATTATTGAATAATTAATTTGAATTCAGTTTCAAAATCAATTTCGAATAGCTTATATCCTATAAGTAAATCATTCTTTTGTATTCATATACTCAAAATCTAGTTATTGGTAATAGCAAGGCCCAGGGACATAGTCAGGGGCAGGGGCATCACCAAGGAGGGGGGCATAATATTTATTTTAAAATTATTTGTTTTCCTACAAAGAAATCTGAGATGCAAATGAAAAAAATACACATTTTAATAGAAATTTTGAAAATTTTCCAGCACTTTGCACCAGAAAATACCATTTCAGACCATCCAATTATTTTATCTGCTGGCAAATAAGCAAGAAAACAAACTGACAATATCCTTGACCTAAATTTATAAACTGTGATACTGCGCAGCAAACTTTTAATTAATGATTATTATATTTGGATTTATCATGAAATTCTAAATGGATAGCTACGTCTATTTCTTAGCTATCTCAATATTAAGTAAATGGAAAAATATACCAAAATATTAACACATGATGCCTGTGCAGTTGGAACACAAAATATTAACCTGGCTGGACAGAGAGGAGTTTCTAGAAGGGCACTGACCCCAAAACCATCCAATTATCATCACCTTTGTAGCAGAATCTAGCCTAAGTTTTCTTGGTACTGATTCACAATGTTAATTTCTAAGGGTCAAATTTTCCTTAAAAACTGGAAAGTCAACCCAGGTTCTTAGGTCATAAACATGTTAAAATTATTGTAGAGACTATGGCGGATTGGAGTCCATGATTGGCTGGGCAAAGATATAGCCTAGTACAGGCTAAACCTACTACCCAAGCTCAGGAAAAATCAATCCAGAATGCAGGTGATGTACAGCCTTGCTATTAGCAAGATTATTAACAAAATTAACTCACTAGTGCCTTGTGAATTTCAGGAAATTCCATGATAAGTTCCATGTTTGCACAACAAACCTGCCAACAATATGGCCGATTTTCGCGCAGCGTTGCAATTCAGGGGGAAAAACGAATAAGGTCTATAAGAAAAAGGTTAAATGGATTTATCCGAACCCTATAAGTGAAGAGAAGAAGAAGAAGAGAAGTGGCCTTCAGCCATATAGGCTTTACCTATATGGCCAACTAACACAAAGCCAACTAACACAATATGGCCAACTATATTGACCAACTAACACAAAGGAGACACTCTTCAACTGATGATTCTGAATTGTTCAAAGCTGTCTTTAACTGCCTAAATATAGGTGGTTTCATCAATGATGTATAAAGCCTATTATTGAATAATAATAGTCTAATCTCTATATTTGATTTCCCAGGACACCCCTGACATAATCAGACAATACGAAAAAGGTTAAATGGATTCATCCGAAGCCTATAATTGAAGAAGAAGAAGAAGAAGAAGGCTTGCTTTGTGGATTATGGTATTTTTGTTTTCCTTGACTTGCTAACCTTCGTAAGGCCTACATTAGGGCATCGCCATTGGGAAGTTAGCAAATAGGTTATATATATGTATAGGCTTAACGATATCAATGAATTAATAGTCAAGTCAAAAACTTGGACTCAAAATGGACAGAAATTAGCCTACTGAAAACAGGAGTAGTCCTCTAGGCCGATCTTCTGAAGACAATTTTGTCATTTTTGTTTGGTAACAGTGTAAACAACTAGGAAGAAAACCCAGTATGCAATTGAGCAAAATATGTAAAACTCAAACCCTTCCTAGGCCTATTTGTTCCAAAATTTTTTCCTCAAACCCTTCTTCAAACTAGGGTAAGACACCCAGTAGTCGGACACTTTAATCACTTTGAAAACTTTTTGATATTTAAACTACTCGAATTACTGTATTATACCATCTAGAAACTAAATTTTTGTATCAAAAATTTCTGAAGAATTTCTGAACAGGTAGGTTACTCATTCAAATGGTTTCACTTGTACAGCACCTCCTATTTTTGAATCTAATAACAAGTGACAATTCTGCCTAAACTCGGACATACAAACAGCTCATTGTAAATTGGTTATTAAAATAGTATAAGATTCTGTCCGAAAATAGGCAGGTGGCCAACTACTGGGTGTCTTACCCTATTTGTCCTCCAACCCTTCCAATTCCTATTTTTACCAAATAGGAATTGAGACAAATTGCATATATCAATGAATAGCAAAAATCTGAGCTATGCATCAATATGGTTGTTTGGCTATTAAAATTATTTAAGATCAAACACTTGAAATAATTAGTTTATTGGCTTACCTAGAAGGACCTGTTTTTGGAAATAACAATTATCCTATTTTGATATTAATATCCAGTAAATATTTTTCTGTTCATATTAGGCCTACTGACTTACAAATAAAGTGAACATACTATTAAATGCCTGTTTTTATGCTCTTTCCAAATATAATAACCACTTTTAACCTACTGCTAATGAATTTTACCACCATCCCTATATATAGGCCTACCAATTCAGGGTATATATTTATGCTTTAGAGGGTTAGGGGTAAAGTTTATTTCTGATACAAATGAGAGATAAGTTTAAACTTTATCTGGTAAAGTTCTACAAAATCATATTATTGAGTTAGGACAAAAGTGAATACACCATTCAATGCCTTTTTTTATGCTGATTACGAATATAATAAGCATTTCTATCGGAAATGAGTTTCAGCCCCCCCCCCCCTATATATGCCAATTCAGGGTTAGGTATAGCATATATAGGGGGGGGGGGCTGAAATTAATTTATGATATAAATGCTTATTATATTTGTAATCAGCATAAAAAAAGGCATCGAATGGTGTATTCACTTTAGTCCCAACTCAATAATATGATTTTGTAAAACTTTACCCTTTATCCCCCCTCCTTTTGTCCAAATATGTACCCTGAATTGTTATATATAGGGGCTGGTTGTAAAATTCATTAGCAGCAAAGGTGATTATTATAGTTGGAAAGAGTATAAAAAAGGCATTGAGTGGTATGTTCACTTTATTTTTAAATCAATAATATGAGCAGTGAAATACTTACCATATCCTTTTGGTGTTTCAGTTTCATTCACATATTAGCAGATAATTGACAGTCTTCTGATTCTAAAAATGTAACTTTTATTGCTTGATATTTGTTCCATAACTCACAAATATTGAATATAATTTTTTCTTTTCAATTGCTTTTCAAAACAGAGACCACACTTTTAATTTATGTTGACAAATTATTGGTGAAAATTTCACCAAGAAGATAGAGCTCTTGTTACTGTCCTCACAGGCTGTAGTAAAATAGGAGTGGTCCAAAAACCCATCTCTGTGTTTCTAGTTCAAATTATTATAGGACTCATTGTTGAGTTTTGTATGGCTCTTTACCTTTCTTTAAAAAGCTTCTTTGTTTTCAATTCAGTTTTATTAATAACAGATTCAATAAAAACATAAAAAATTCATACAAAAAAGATTCAATCATTAAGTAAACACTTTAATACTAAACACTTGTCCTCTAGGCCATAGCTTGTTGAGGTAACATAAATTGCTGCAATTTACATGAGCATTGAAATCCATCCTCTCTACACTACCAAAGATGAGACCCAGCTTCCAAAATCATCCAAATCATCAAAAGATTGTTTAGAATGTTCATTTTTTTTATTTTCCATTTTTTTATTTGCCAAATTTTTATTATTTGTTAATATTATGAACATTTTTCACATTTTGACAAACTTGGTGATCACATTGAGCCTAAAGATTCAGTTCAACATTCCTTTAAAGTTTCAATTTAATCCTTAGCTATTCATGAGATATTATATATATGCCCTTTTTGCAGCATGGATGCACATAGTGAGTTTTGATTTAGGGTTATACTCCCAGTGCCCAGACAGTGCCTGATCTTGGACAAATAATTTGATTAAAATGTATTTGTCATAAATATAAACAGTGGCCTCCTGATCTTGCATATAATTTAGATAGCTGGGGTTGGTTGATGGTTAGAAATGGGCTTGTTAGAATTTGCTAACTGTAATCTAGGAAACCATTTTTTCACATTTAAGTATAAACAAAAGTTATGCTGACATCCTAGGCTGTTTAAATAGATTACTTCTGCTTCATAAGTGGTCAAGGCTTTGTCTACACCCTATGCACAGCCAATGGTTCAAGAGGAACCAAGGTCTGCTTCATTACACTTCTTTTAGATTGAATATGTCTATGATATAGTCCATCTATGATTCAAGTACTTCTCTCTTACTTTAAGATCCCATGAGGAATCAGTTTCCAAATTTAGGCTCAAGCTCATAGTATGTGCATGATTAGGCTCCACTGTTGACTATCAATGCCTTTAAAAATGTTAGTGTTGTATATAGTTAAAATATTCAAGTAAATCATATACTAATGGAGAGACAATCTGCTTTCTAGGTGATATAATAGAGATTTTATAATGATTTGCCTGTTGTAGTGTTGTTTAGCTGGCCAACTATTGGCTATCTTATCCTAGTTACACACCCTCTTTGGCATTCTCTGAAAGTCTCAACTTAATTCCCAAATGTGTTTCTCTGATTTTGCAAATACACCATTTTCCCAACCTGGATGCCCATAGTGTAATTTCATTTAGTTCCATATTCCCTGAGGATTCCATCTCAGTACCCTTAATCATTTCTGAGACATTGCAGGTACGTCCTTTTCAAGACCTGGTGGACATAGTGTATTTTGATCCAATCCAAAATCTCTCTTGAGATTCCCTGGAACTTTTAACCCCCCCCCCCCCAAAAATAAATAAATGTGGAGGGAGGTTTGACTTGCCCTCCCAAAATGTATGTCCAATTTCAACAACCTTGATGCATATAGTGTCTTGATATAGTTGTTCATCCCCTCCCCAACATTTCCTGAAATTTTCAACTTAATAGCTTTAGGTGTCCCTCAGATATTGCATTTATGCTTTTTTAACAACCTTAAGGCACATGTGTCTTTTGATTTAGTTCAACATTCCCTGAAAGTCTCAACTTAAAACCCTTACCCCTTTCTGAGATTATTTGAAAAAACTATGTTTTCTAAAGAGTTAAAGAGGCTGAGTCACAAGTTCGAACCTTAAAACGTACAGGGATTAGGAGGTGCAGTTGGGGGGCTGCCGCCCCCCAAACCCCTGATTCCGTATATGAAAGGGGCTGTGCCCTCCTCAATGCCTCACTCTTTACACTAAAGTTTTTATGTTTAAAAAAAAGAGTTGTGAGAAAGTCAAACTTTAGTGTAAAGAGCAAGGTATTGAGGAGGGCACAACCCCTTTCATATACGGAAGCGGGGGGTTGGGGGGCGGCAGCCCCTCCTAATCCCTGTACTTTTTAAGGTTTGAACTTGTGACTCAGCCTCTTTAACACTTTAGAAAACGTAGTTTTTTTTCAAATAATTTCTGAATGTTTTTGTACAGTTTATTACTTATTATTGCTTGACTAACTGTTAGCTGATCCTTTCGGAGTTAAAGATAAGGGGCTGTCGCCTCCCAAACCCCCCACTTTTGAAGATTCTTGTGTTAAGGCTTTTAATTTCTGAATACTCAAATCAAATGCACAGTAAGATTTTCTTTTTCAACTTTTTTTCGAGCATGCGGGTATACTGCATGTTATCAAAGCAGTGGAGACTTACCTGTAACCTGAAGGCCGGCTGTGATATTCTTCTGGAGATGTTAAGCAGAAGGATTTAATAGATTGGATTTAAAAAAGAAACTGAGTTTCTTTTTTAAACTTTAAATTCAGTATATAAAAAATTTTCTCTGATAGGGAATCGAACCCAGATCTTCTGCCTAGCAGTCAGGAACAGCGACCATTGTACCACAGAGACACTTGTTATATTATTTTAGTCTCTTGTATCTATTTTTGACACAAGCAAATTCCCAAAAAACTTGATATTTGGTTTTTGGAAAATAGGGAAGGAGGGATCAGATTGAGCTGAAATTTTGAGGATAAGCTCCCAGGCCCCAGGAAAGCTTATCCTCTAAATTTCAGCCCAATCGGACAACGTTAAAGGGGGGCTGTGGTGGGAAAAATTAACATGGGCTCTTATAGGAAAACGAGGTTTATCGTAAATGTAAATTTGGGGGATAATTTTTTCAGTCTGAAAATATCAAAAAGCCCTAACAGGTCAAATTCCACTTCAAATGAGTCCTCATTCACCCGGATTCGTTGCCAACTGTGGCCTTTAGGCATGGCTGAAAAAAAAAGAGAAATGAACTGTAAGTGGCTATATTTGTGTTTTGGAAAACAGGGAAGGAGTGATTGGATTGAGCTGAAATTTTGAGGATAAGCTCCCGGGCCCTAGGAAAGCTTAACCTCTAAATTTCAGCCCAATCGGACAACATTAAAGGGGGGCTGTGTTTGGAGGGTCAAAACTTCCAGCCCACTTTTACCCATGAAGATAAAGTTGGAGGGGGGGGTGAAATTTTGCACGTTTCTTAGTTGGAGCTTGGGCTACAAAATGCGATCACTGCTGTCTCTCTGCGACCGCTAGGACTGGAAATTGCTTAACATTGTGGTGGGTCGCCTCTTTAAAGAGGCACAAGTGTGCCTCCTTGATATTGCAGATATGTTGTTTTGACAGCATGAATTTATATAGTGCATTATGTAATTTGTTGAATGCTCCTTGAAAGTTTTAACTTAATACACATATCTGCTCCTGAGATATTGTAGGCACACCCTTTTGATAACCTGGATGGATATGGTGTCTTTTCATTTAGTTTGTTATCCACTCAACTTTCCTTGAAAGTTTCACTTTAATGCTCTGAGCCATTTGTGAGATATTGCATAAATTTTACAACCTTGATGCATGTAGTGTCTTTTAATTTAGTTGAGTATCCTGAAAGTTCCAAGTTTATACCCTTAGCTATTTCTTAGATACTGCATATACACCTTTTTGACAACCTGGACACAAACAAAGTGTTCAAGATGTTCTAAAAACTGCATTGAATGAGAACCAAGACAAAATGCAGGATGTGTTTGGCTCACTCAAACAGGACATGAGCACGTCTTTGGACTCTGTTAAAGCCAAAATTCAAGATCTTGAGGAGAGTGTCAAGACAAAAGTTTTTATAAATGAAGCTGTGGACATAGTGGGTTGTGTTGTCACTGAGAAATTAGACACCAATGTTCATAAAATTGTCAGGCAGGAACAAGACAGATATAACAGAAGCCTGAACCTTATTGCATATAACATACCACCTCAAGCAGACAATGAACAATTCATACAAAAATTCCAAAAAAATGAGTTCAAGGTTGATGTGGACAGCATCACAAACATTCGACGCTTACCAAAAGCTCAAAACTCCGCTGATTCTAGAACCCATGCCGCTGTGAGGCCTGACCCCATATTGTTTTCTATTAGTTCAAGTAAGCAGAAAGCAGAAATCCTTAAGCTCTCCCACACCAAAAAAGGCAACATAGCCTTTTATGCAGATACCTCCAAAGAGGACTGCCAGAAAAGAAAGGAACTAGTGGATGAGATAAAAAGACGTGCTGCTGCAGGCGAGTGGAATCTAAGAATTAAAAATGGGGTCATTGTTTTAAAAAACAGGGCACCTTCGGGATTCCCAGTCCCTGTGCAATCACAACAGATGGAGCCCTAAATCTGGAACAGCCTCATGTAAATAGGGACCAAGAGAGCATTGGAAGTTCCAGGGAATCAACAAGTAATAAAAGTGCAGAATCACTGGAATTGATCAATGACGTTTTTCTAAGTGCCAATTTGGACAGTGAAAGCAAAATCATTTCCGAAAATGAAACGCCTGAAACAGAAATTCCTGGTATTGGCAACAGTGCTACAAAGATAAACAAATCCGAAAAAGCATTTCGTGTGCTTTACACAAATTCTGATACTCTTGCCCCAAAACTTGCTGAACTGAAAGCTTTTTGTTTTTGATCTTAATGTGGACATTGTTTGTATTTGTGAAATTTGCCCAAAAAACTCAGTGCACAAGTTGGAGGAATCTCACATTCAAATCCCTGGATTCAACTTGAGTAGCAATTTGGATAACTCTGAATGTTGTAGAGGAGTAGCAATATACTGCAGAACTGGACTGAAAGCTAAAACTGTGAGTTACCCTCTTATTATTTTCACTAGTAGTTGTGTTGAAAATGTTTGTTTGAAACTCCATATTGGATCTGAATTATTTATGATACGTGTAATTTACTGAAGTCCATCAGCCCCTGATCAAGTTATTTCACATCTATCCATATCTGACCTGGTGTCCAGAATGAGTTCCAATGAGCACTCAACTGTCTTTTATCTTTGGAGATTTTAATATGCCTGATGTTCATTGGGTTAAAGGAATAGGATACCCCCCTGAAAGTAGCCCATCCTGTGTCACAACAAATTCCCTTTCTGACAACCTACTGATACAGATTGTAGACCAACCAACAAGATTCAGGCACCAACAACAACCCCCCTTACTTGACCTAGTTATCACAAATGATCCTGAACAAGTTCTCTCTATTTCTTACCAACCTGCTCTTGGAAGCAGTGACCATGTCTGTATCTTGACTGAGATACAGATAAACAACAAGAAGGAGAATATGATAAAGAAATCCATTACAGACTACAACAACAACAACAGCAACTGTACAAGAAAATCAAAATATATTTTCTTGATTATTATCGCTTCTAATCAGTAGTTGTACCAAACCTATCCTGCTCAAGTCATCCTCAGGGCTATACTGTGGTGTTTATCCTTC
>NC_142801.1:24146507-24160835 GCF_049724085.1 Artemia sp. Qi Xiang Cuo
ACACCTTGGGATTTTTTTCATTTTCATTTTTCAACAGGTAACCAGACTTTTTACCCTGGTCTAAATGAACTTGAAGATAACTTTTTTAACTGGGTTAATAAACTAATGTCAACTTTGGACACGTTTAATGAGAGTAGAAGTGGGTCCACCATTTTATACATTGAATACATGGATCTGAATCTCAGTAGATTTAAAAAAAAAACTTTATTTTAAGAGGGGCGGGGGGTTACAAAATAAAATGCCACTCAGATTTGTCGGCTATAGGAGGGGTTCAGGGTTTCAGATTTGACACAGGGCTGCAATGCTTTAAATATGCATTTTTAGCAGCAGCCCGTAAAACATTAAACAAAGATTCAACAATAAAAAATGTCGACGGACTTGCACGTAACGTTGGAAAAAATTTCCCTAAAGTAAATTTTTATTGTTTAGTGGGGAATTATCGGGTGCCCTTTAAATAAATAAGCTTATTTGAACAAGCAATTTAAAATCTGGGGTTGGGGGGAGTTGTTCTCGAGTATAATACTGAATTTGTAGATAGGGGAAAAAAACCCAATAAAAAGGGATTTAGTATTCAGCGGGGACACTATTGATGGATAATGTAAAAAATTGGCTATGGGTTATTTATAAACCTCCCAAAGATTTGAATTCCAATGGTAAGTTTTTTCCCGTTACAGCTCTAAGTCTACTCCGATCTCAAGGCGTTCGGAAAGGGGAACGTTACTATTGCCCCATGTGCCTTTCCCCATTTAGATCTGAGCGAAACATTCTCAGATCACATGAACCATTGCAAAATTCATGGCTATCTACGAATTGAAATGCCGGCAGAAGGCAAAGATACTTTACAATTTAAAAATTTCCAAAATTTCCTGCTACAAGTTGATAAAGTATCTTTAGATTGTGAAACAAGACTGGTTGAGGTATCAGACTCATCAAGGCCAAATATAGTCAAGGAACACAAACTAGTTGCGTGTTCCTACGCACACGCCCGTCGCGATTCCAACAATAAAATGCAATTAGAAGAGTTTTTTTGGCTATGGATGAGGAGGGTAGCATGGAAAAGTTATTAGTATGTTTAATAAAAACAGCAAACGGCGCGATTTCACGATTGCGTCAGATCAATTACCCAATGACATTGTCAGATAAAGAGCAACTGGCATTAGAAAAGGGGACGATTTGCTTGGTTTGTAGAGGTGTTCTTGCCCCGAAAGACGCGATGAAGGATCATGACCATCTTATTGACCCCAATTCAACGGGAAAAAGTAACTTTCGGGGGTGGGCTCACAATTCTTGTAAGTTAAAAATTAAACAGCAACTTTTTCGCCTGGTTTTTATGATTTACGCCAGCCGTAATCTAAAGTAGTAGCTACAAGAATTGGCACGTTTTCGAAGAGATGTAATAATAGATGATGCATGGGTTACAGACAGCGTTACGAAAGAAATCTTTCCCAAGTCAGGGTAGGAGTCTCTGTTTATGGAATTTATGTTGAAATTTGCTAAAGACGGTGTTGAGTGCAAGAAAAAGATTTATTTCTTCGGTATATACCCTTTCTTTCCTAAAACATTGAGAAAATTAATTAAAGTACAGTAGAAAAATGACGGTAAAAATAGTTTTCCCCTTCTCTAGCAAAAATTTCCGAACGATTTATATGATTTGTTGACGGTCAAGGGCATATATCCTTATGATTATTATTATTCCATGTCGAGATTCGCCTAGGAAACTATTCCTTGTATTGAATCGTTTTACGACAGTCTACACGATCGTAGTTGCACCCCCGATGAATACAGTTTTGCTAAAAAAGTTTGGGCAGAGAGAGGGTGTAAAAATGGAGTTGACTGCTGCAAGCTGTATTTTTCAAATGACGTTAACTCTGTTGGACATTATCTGCAAAAATACGGACAAAATATATGAAGAACTTAATTTCGATGCGGGCTATTATGTTTCATCTCTTCGTCTAGTGACGAATCTCATCCTACAAATTAGTGGGGGAAAATTTGGGCTAATCACAGACATTGATGTTCACCTGTTCATAGAAACGTCAATTAGGGGTGGTTTTGGTTTTCACGGGGATTGTATCTTGGAAACTGACCCAACAGGAGAAAAAACGGGGACAAAATTGGAAGCAGTTTTCCTTGATATGAATTCTCTCTACCCCTCGGCCATGACCCATTATGCGCTACCTTGCGGTGACTATATCTTGTTCAATGCGCTACCAGCTCCCAATTTCCCCATCATTGATAGTGTGGAGGATACTAGACTAGGGAGATGGTTTTTTGAAATCAATGGAGAGACACAAGCCATATTTTCCAGTTTTGCACAAGATTTGTTTTTCAGTGTTTCAAAAGATAAGTCACTAGGGGCCCGTTGAGTCCCTAACCCATGCATTTATATGAGGAGGATATATCGCATCGGACACCTTCAAAACAAAAACTTATTGCTGACCTTCTGCCAAAAAAAAATTTAGTGTTACATAATGTAGCTTTAAAATGGATGTGCAACAACGGTTTAAACGTCACAAAGGCTCACATACCACTCGTGTTAAGTCAAAAAACCTATCTGAATTCGGGTGTTGACACTTTTGTCAAAAAACGTTCTGAAGCGCAGACGAAGGCCGAAAAAAAAATTTATAAACTCATTTTGAACTCGGCTTTCGGCAAAATGTGTGAGAGTGTTCGTAATAGGAATCGTTGTGACGTTGTGAACGATCCCGAACAATGTGCTTGAATTATTGCCAATCCAAACTACACTTCCTTCACAATCATTGGCCCGGATATGGTACTATTGAATAGGAAAAAAAGACATATTGTCCTGAATAAAAATATTGCTGCAAACAGTGCGATATTAGATTTCGCTAATAACTTCATGCTGGAATTCTACTACAATCGGGCTAGGGTACAGGGGCCGGAAAAGGGGCAAGTAGAGGTCTGCTACGGGGACACGGATTCTCTACTGTTAAAAGTAAAAACCTTAAATCTGATTGATGATTTGGTGCACAGTGAAATTACTAACTCATGGTTGTACTACTCTAATGGGGAGGGTATTTACTCAGAGCTAGTTAAAGTTTGGGCGCCAAATCGGCTTTTATTTTTTAAATTTTAAACGGGACGTGACATGATTTCCCGTGGTACTTTTACAGATCCGAAGTAGTACATTATACAGACACATGATAAGGAAATCAAGAAATGTTGCAAAGGAGTCCCCACGCACTTTGTGGATAAGAATTTCGACATGGACATTTATAGGAATTGTATTGTTGAAAATACAATTCTACGAGCCAAATTGCTGGCAATTCGTTCCCTCAACTACAGAAACTTTACTGTAAATGTAGAAAAAATTGCCATGAGTACCATCTCTGACGAGGTCTATGTTTGTCAAGACGGTTTGACCACCCACCCCCTTGGACACTATTTAACTTCAGACCGGGCCGAATGTGTTATCCATCGGGAAAGTCTGGGTTTGAATAAAGTCCAGTAAATTATTTTCTAAGACCTTTGGGGGGGGGGGCCTCGCGGCCTTTTTTTTTTTGGGGGGGGGGGCCTCGCGGCCAGGGGGGCTGCAGCCGCCAGCGGGGGGCGCACCGCCACTATCAAAGTTATCTTTTCTTTTTTGACTTAGAGCAGATTTTTTTTTGTAAATGTTACATTAAAAAAAAGTGATATTATTTCAAGTGCTTTAATCTAATGTTGTATTTTTTCTATAAATAAACAAAAAAAAAGTGAATTTATTTAAGTGTTTTTTCTCTGTGTGCCTATGTAAATGTTGTATTTTTTATTATAAATAAATTTAAAAAGTGTGTTTTTTCATTTTTAATGTGCTTTTTTTTCAATGTGTTGTTACTTTTTTTATGAATATAATAAAATAAAAATTTCTTCTTTGTTCGTCTTCTTCTTATTATTATTCTTGAACAGAGTAGTAGTATGGAAATTATTTAGTCATTAGACAACTATAGTCTACAGTTAGTTGTCTAGGTGAATTGCTGAAGGGAACTTGTATCAATTTAAAACACAATTCAGATAGTTCCTGTGTGGGCCGTAAATGTCGGGCAAAACAACACTCTTAACTAAAATAACTAAAAATTGTGATAAAATTTTTGTGGAAAAGCTAACAAAAATCTACTATTGTTACAGTATTTGGCAGGAGTCATACGATAAAATAAAAGCAATTTCTGCCACCACCATGGGATCGGTGCAGATATAATTCATACAGGGACTTGATGTTTTCAGCATTATTGAACCAAACTCTTGCAACGATCTGGCTGCATCTATTGAACAATGGTCCCAGCAAATGCTGCAATTGTTCACTGTTCGCACTCATCATAAACAGATTTCCGTTACTCTGGTTCTACACAATCTCTTTCATCATAACAAATGTATGGGAACACTTGCATTAAACTGTAGCTACTAAACCAACTACAAAGTTGCTCCTGATTCGAGCTCACTAAAAACCCCCAATAGACAAATCTATCCGTTCACCCCTAAATCCTTGCTCTCAGCATACCATCAGGCAACTAATAAGCCCCACAGTTATATTCTGTTTAACCTTAATCAATATATATCCGAGAATCTGCGCTTAGTAAAAGATATTTTTGAAAATGAAATTACAGTAAATCTCCCCGTGAACACTAAAAGGACCTATTAGTCACTATCATGACACTGAAGAAAGTACATGAAAATAGACATTTGTTTTCAGTTTTAACCACTTCAAAACCTCCGTTTAGAAAAGCCGAACTCAATCACGGTACTGAGAATGATTTCTTTAATCTAATATTTGAAATTTGCTTAAACTTGATCTAGTGTAATTTGCAACTGCCAGAAGTAGTTAGGCAACGGGCAAAGCACCATTATTCCATTTTACGTACAGTGGCATATAAAAAGAAAGTAAATAATTTTAAAAAGAAAAGATTTCTTCAGGCGGGCGGTAGCTTTTTCACACTTTTACTGCCTATAATTGCGGGACTTTTAAACAGTTTTCTCTAGAGAATAGCGAAACCCTACAAATTGACTACAACAGAACTCGCTCTCTCACCCGTCGAACACTTTGAGAACAATCTCATTAAATTCCTTGACAATGAAAATATTGAGGATGATAAAAAACTGCTTTTACTTCAAGATGCACTTCGCCGAGTGGACAAACACAAGTCCTATCGATTGAAGCCCACTGCTGCTGGTATTGATCCCAAAAAAGAATCATCTCCTCAAGAGTCTGCTGCTGCTGCTGCTGGAACACAATTAAAGAGGGAGGAATTGTTTTAAGTTGTATCAAAAATTGGAAATCTAAGGCCCCACTCATATCTTGAACAAATTAAACGACTCTTAGTCTATCTCTTGGAAAGTGGTCAAGATCAAATTCAAGTTGAGAGCAATGGGACAGGGACTATAATTCATGGCAAGAGCTATAATCTACTTGATTTAATCTATGACATGGTTACAAATCGTAAAGGACTATTATCATTTGACGCTCATCTATACAACTTTCTAAATATACTCAACGTTCCAAAAAGGATTAAAAAAACTGGTAATATTCAAAAAAAAATTAACGAAACAATATCATCATCATCAACATTGACATCGTTGGAATTTGAAGAAGAAGAAGATTTCCAGTACGTGTAGGAACACAATGGAACCACAATGGTATCTGAACAAAATTGAAGAAGAAGCAAATAAACGTCACCATTACCACCACCACCACCACCAACAGCCCGTTTACGAATGGGTAGCGGATGTTGCACAACGTTTTTACGTTCAAAGTGGTTGAAGTTCTGAAAGATGTTTATGAAAATTTCGGTATGGTGGGGAGTTTCAGTTTAACAGAAACTCTTTCCGAAGTCACGGGTGTTTAAACTAAAACTTTGTGTGACTATCTACAAAATAAATCAAGTAACACTCTGAATAGAAATCCTATAATTCGTGCCAATCAATATCGAAAAACTAAAGCCTTTTACCCATTGCATATAATGCAAGCAGATCTCCTGACTCAATATGATCTACAAAGACGTCACAGGACGCCGTACAATTAAAGTATACATTCTCTCTGTGTTTAAAGTAACTAAGCATGTATATGTGCATGACGCGCGTATAAATGCGTTGAAATTGCTCTGGTCATGGAATGTATCTTCCAAAAGAATTCATATAAAAAAGTTCAAACAGATCGCGGTAGTGAATTTGTTAATCCCCATGTTTAAAAAGCACTAGAGAAATATAGTACGCTGCTCTATCATAATCACAGCCCTATAAAGACCACATTGGCAGAACGATTGATAAGAACTCTTGGACTTTTAATTTCAAGATAGTGTACATTGGAAAATATATAGACTTTTACTCATGATCTAGATAAAATCATGTTGATTTATAATCAACGACCTCATCGATCATTGTCCAACTCTATGCCAACAGAAGTTCATCATTCTGATCATGATAAAATTGACACTTTTCTTAAACAATATTCCAATGAAACGACTGTCAAGAAGGAAAATAAATTCAATGTTGGTGATACTGTTCAAATTAATAAAACAACTAATGTTTTTGAAAAGGGGAATTATTTATGGTCCACCGAACTTTTTAAATTTGCATAAAACATAGACATTATACCCTAATATTAACATTTGCTTGTTGCCAAAGATTAAGAGACCATGGGTGATCCTTATGACTCTGAACTGTAAATAGTTAAAAATCCTAGTGAAATCTATCAAATTGAAAAGATATTAAAGACACGTACTCACAGGGGTAAGGAACACTAACTTTCTTGGTGGATAGGATACAACTCCAACTGTGAGTCTTGAATTGGTGTTGAGAATATGGCAAATGCCCAATGATTTATTTGTAATTTTTTGATTCATTATTTCTGATTACCTCTGCAGCGATCTGAATACGACAAGTGATGCTTTGACAAAAGTCTCCCCTGGCATCAAATTCGATGATGCATATGAGTGGGTCTTGTTGACTGTATTCTCAAAAATACCTATGACATCCTGAGAAAGGATCGTGTGTATGATATAAAAGTTATACCACTCGATTGGAATATGAAAGGGTTGAACTAGTTCGAATATGAATGGGTTGAAGCACTTAAATCTAGTGAATATCCACATGCCAAATTGAAACATATTGAATACGATAATATAGGGGATTTGTGTCGCACAATCAATAGAAAATCTCATATCGTAGGAATGGTAAATTCCATTTTAATTATTCATTGGAACATGATAGGATTTACATTACCTCACCTCTTGACACTGAAATTGTTATTGTCAATGATAATATGAGAGATGATCTTCGCTTTACACAGAATAAGATCAATGGGAAAAATGCTTGCACTGTTTACTGGATGAATCAATTTATTTTTTCCGATTATCTACCAGGTTTCGCCTGGGATTCTTTCATATTTCTCTATGCATCCTTTTTGGAAACATCAAGAGTCGGCAATTCAAATGTACCCCTCCTACTTGTTCTTGAAAGAAAAACAACACATGAACTTGTTCATCACTATAATATAAAGCATCTTCAGTATGTTCCTGTAAACACTTCGTATTTGGAACTCTGTCAGTTAACACAAAGAAGTGAATTGGGTGATCGTCTAGCAATAACAAAAGGCTTATCAGTGATACATGTCATTTTAGACCCATTGTCAACGGCAGCACAATCACCTAAAATGAACAATAGGAGAATTCCATTTATCTGTCCCGATATCGATTGCTATGTTGGTGCTTTGAGTCCACATCAAATAGGCCATGGATTGGACTACTACAAAGGGCGTACTACAATGTCTGGCTATGATCTTTGTAACTGGTTTGCTAGGCTATATCATTCAGCACTACACCTTGCAAGATAAAATTTTCTGCCTTCTACATCAAATTTTGCTGCCTCTACACTACAGGTCTGGGGGTCAGGCACTAATTTAAAGGAGAGTTTTAAGGAAATATTAGATTCTCAGCAAGAACCGCTGATGAGCAGTTAAAATCTCGACAAAATTGGGAGGGATTGAAAAGGATGCGTTTGCGTCATTCATTCATCAGTCTCCATACAGGCAGGAAGCAAATGACATCAACAAGGATTTTGATTAATATAACAAGGAAGACCAATAAGTAGAAGAAGGAGAAAAAGAAAAGTAATGTCGGATCAAAGGGGGCGTTCTTGTCTTAAGATGACTTATGTACCCCTAAAGGAGTGATATCCTTCAATCAGATCTTCATTCAGTCTATTCAATGCTCGAAATGATTATGTCAGTGTCAAATATGGAAACTATGAACAACATCATCCCCGACAAACCCTCTTGGTGACTATTCAAATTCAAATGTTTTCTAATGAAGAATATTTTATTAATTTTTCGTCAAAATTTATCGATTTAAATGTTGTGGTGAAGAAAAAGTCAGATAATACAACTCCAAATGCCGGTGATGGTCTCTCCTATGAAAACTGTATTCTAAACAACCTATTCAAACAAATTAATATATTTATTAATGGGACATTGGTGAATACTAGCAATAATTTATCCAACTATGCAATCTAAATACAGTTTATGATAATGACGCCAAAGGCATACAAGGAGTTGAGAGGACAATCATTGGGCTATGAATATCGATCAGGTGTTGATACTGACGGGGAGTTGACTACTGCAGTGACCCAGGAGTATCATCTAGTTGGAAAATTAAATCATGAGATATTCAATATATCCCAATGGCTACCCCCCCAATTTCAAGATTGATATAAAGTTGCTGATGGCCCCATCGAAGTTAATTCTGATAACAATACATCCTTCTAAACCTGATTCACATTTCATTATCTCTTCAGCAAGTCTCCACGTCCGATAATAACAGGTTACGAGTTCTGTTGCATTGGCAGTGGAAAAGCTAAGAAACAATGGTAACAATATTAAACTTCTTGTCCCCCATACGATCACCAATCAACGTAACAGAGCCACCAGATCTCTTAGATATAGCGATTCATCATTTTTCAATGGAGAAATCCCAACAAAATTGGCTTTGGCATTTGTGAAGAGTTGCAGTGCCGTTGGATCCTGGACTGAATCCTCTCACGATTCTAGTTTTTTCGCTCTTTCGAGCTTCTTATGTAAAGTAAATGGTATCCCTCTGTAAACTCTATCATTTGACAAAAAAACCCGTAGAACTCTGTACGAGTTGACCATGCAATCCCTAGATCATGACTTTTAACTATTTGAAAATAGAATAACCAAATCAATATTTTCAAAAAATCATGGGGTTATTTTTTTGGATTTGTCTGGCACTCAGGATATGAGCATAGTACGAACAGAAAATGTACGTTTAGAGTGTACATTTACCGATGCTCTGACTGAGAGTATCACGCTAATATCACTGAGTCAATTTGAAACCTATTGGGAAATCACACCCGAAGGCAGTGTTCTACTACACCTAGCACCATGAACACAAACCAAATAATCGATGTATTTAGTATGGACCCATACATGTCCCAGTACAAGTCCTATTGCATACCTTTGGACTTCATTGAAAAAATTCCAAGTGTTAACAATACCATTATCATTGTTAATAGCAGTCCATCAACTTTGAAGACCATTCATGGGCTTTGCATCTTTCAAACAGCGAAGAATGTCAAATTTTTTGATCCTCTTGGCCTATCGTATAAATTCTACGCTCCATACATCAGCAACTTTATTGAAAGCACTGGGAAAACCGTTATTCAAAATCAATGAAGAGAATAGGATTTAACGACTAAGACATGTGGCTTTCATGCACTACTCTTTTTCATGTTCAGATGTCGTGGCTATACCTACAAACAGTTTCTCAACATCTACGTTGACCTACCTTAATTGAATGACTTTCTAGTGGAGAATATACTTACAAGTGTATTTAATATTGATTTTAGTGCCCTGCTAATAAAATGTTCTAAAAATATATGTTAAAACGTTTATTAATAATAAAAAAAAATTATATACATGATAGAACGACTTTTCTACTCTTTAGATTTCATCCACTACTAGGTATTTGTCGACAACAACTAGTGCAGGTAGATTATCTGAATTCACAGTGTACTGATCCTGATGTACTGCCATGTCAGGGTCATATTTTCTACAGTAGAGCGTGACTTCACTCTTGTCACATCTCTTTGTATAGTCAATGATACTATTCTCATTCATACTATAGAATTCACATGTTTCAATTTGCTTATTTGAAGCAATTTCATAAACAGTGTTCTCAAATGTCCAATAAGATTCCGTCATAACCAAATACACAACAGTGGGTATATAATCATAGAACCAATTGTTTTCCCAGCAATGACGTAGAAACCATATTCGTTTGTTGTTCCAATAGTTAAAAAGTTGACCCGGGTCTTCCTCCCAGAACAATCTAAAACCACGACGATACCAATCTCGTAGCAATACATTAAAATCACGGTTAGGATTCTTTCCAATCATACCGGTATATGTATTCTCCCACTGCTTACATTTATCATAATGACAATTGGAGCATAGGTGTCCTCTAGGATGAGAGTCACACACCTCTTCAAGATAGGGATTACAACCTCTAATTTGTACAGCATATCCTCTGTAAAATTTACATAGGATACATAATCTGCCCTGATCATAACACTCAACCATGATTGTACTTGCCTCAAATAATGGCCATTTACACACTGATTACATTCATAACGTACACGCTCATAGAATGTTTTTATTTGTTGTTACTCACTATTACAATGAAACTGGGCATGCAACAACAAAAATTGTCTGAGAGAGAGAGAGAGGTTGAAATCATGCTTGCGCACCATATTTGTCATGAAAAAAAGTCATAAATTTAAAAATTATTATTTAAAAGCATATCCACAATGTCATTTTGCTGTGTCGTGATCAATATATCAATAAATTGTGTAAATATATTTGGACCACGACGTAGAAGCTTCATACAATAGTCTAATGATGGAGAATCAGTTTTCATTATATCGACAAGCATTCCCCGAGAAAATATCTTCCTTTGAATAGACAACTCTAGAAAATCGTCATCTAGAATCAAACGTTTTTCCATAAGTATCAGATTCCCCATGAATCGCTCTTTCTCGAATCTATCCACTTTTTTGAGTCCTTGTTCTCTCACAGCAAACTACAAACTAACCAGAATTTTTTGTGATCTAAAAAATATACGCTAGTCTACTATAGAAAGAAAAAATACCTTTGATTTAGAAACAATTTTATTGGACATAATTACAATAATAATATTCACTGATGCATTTTGTTCTCATCAATATATTTCGATAGGACATCTAATGCTGACCGAAGTTTATTTATATGGAGAATATTCACTTTTCTAGCAAAACATAGCTGCTCTTCCTGTTTAAATTTGCTTAATGATATCACGTATCTTGCATACATAGTGTCCCATTCAAGACATAGTCTACAGCCAGCGGTTATTTCCACAGCCACATTGGGTACTCGTATATCGTTGCTGCTGTTGTCAGCTCCATCATTAATCTCTAATAATGTAAATGCACCACTAATTTTTTCTCTACTAATATCCTCTCAAATAAACTATTCTCTCTGAATTTAATTCTCTTACTAATATGAATTATAAAGAAAATTATTCCTTTTATTTAAACCTCAATCATAAATCAACCTATACTCACTCTCTTTGAAAAGGTGTAGAGGCGTACGCAAATAACGTAAAGATTCCTGTAGCTTCAAGCAAATAACACCGGAAGGAACATAAAAGGCCCCAAATAGCACAGGAAGGAACGTAAAGGCCCCAAATCCATAGGTACATGCTCTGGAAAGGTGCCATGGAACGTAAAGGCCCAAACACTTATAGTTGACCCAGAAACTTGTCTGCTTGGCCCAGAAACATGTCTGGTTGGCCCGGAAACTTGTCTGGTAGGTTTTGTATAATTCCATATTCAATTGACAACAATAGCAATAATCAGTCTGGTAATCTGCCATGGAAAGGTGCCAGGGAACGTAAAGTGGTGGAAATACACCGGAAGGAACATAACCTACGCAAAATATAACCTACTACTCTACTATTACCCTTCCCTCGCTTATTGTCGTTTCAGTCAGCATTGAGCATTTTCAGTGCGAAACGACACGGATGAGATGCAATGAGTGCGGGAGCGGGTAAACTGAAGTACTGTGATTGCCCGATTCTGAATTTCGCTCAGCGAAGTAATGTGAAGGCGGAAATTAGTAAAGAGACGATTATATTCTACGATTCTACAGTGAAATTTTACAACAAAGATTCGATTACGCAAGCACAAAAATTTTTGCTTTAGAATGTGGAAAATGACGTAATGAAGGAATGAGGCGCCGCAATAGCTCCTGGGACAATGATGGACGATATATGTGAGACTTTGAAAACTGTGAAGTCACCGAAGTAATCTCTATATTATATTTACAATCTCGGACCCGAAAGAAGTGCATACTATCCCGTTCGATTCTTACACATCTTTGGCGTGTAAAGTGACCGAATGCTGCGAAACGTTGAACTCATGCATTGACACGGCTGGGCATTTGTTTGACAATAAATAATGGCCTACTTTTCGTGAGACAAACCCTGTATCTATAGTGATTAAAAAGTCCCTTAAAGAATGTATGGAATCAGCGGTATGTCAAAAGAAATTCCTCGATGATTTAGCCGGTGCCGGGCAAACAGCCAGAGGAGTGACGCGAAAATATTGTTTAGTTATATTGCCTTGCAATGCATTCGATTCTCAGTCATTGGTGAAATCTATTAAAACTGGTATGCCCGAAGCAGCAGTCTTGGTGCGCAAAAAAGACTACCTAACAGTTTCCAGAAATTTGCCGTTGTCCATGATCGATTCCAGTCTCAAAGCAGCCAAGACCGCAAATTTCAATGTAAACCAAATCGGAAAAGGCCCAGCCTTCGAAATCAGTTTCACTGATCAGGGAGCCCTGGATGCAGCGTTGAAAAACGAACTCATAGTCGGTTATTTGTTAGTGAGTCTCAGCCCTATTTTCAGCCCACCGAAATGTTGTATCTGATACCAGTCATTAAACCACCTTGCAAAAGATTGTAACGAAGCGGTGAAATGTGTCATATGTAGCAAAGGACATACCACATCAAAGGATACGCCATGCACCTCTGTAAATTTTAAATGCATGAACTGCGGGGGGAAGCACCCGTCATTTAGCTTAAAGTGTAGAGTTATCTGAGATCTGGTAAAAACTAAAGCTTAATGAGCGTTATTTTCACTTACTCAATAAATATATACGGACATGCTTCCCATAAGTTACAGTTCTTATGCGACAGAATCCATAAGCATGACTTGTTATGCTTTCAGGAACATTTACTTTGGTATGGTCCCGCAGAATTTTCGTTGTGGAGAAACAACTAAGGTACAGAAAAAAGCGGGTGATAAAAGTATATGTTCCTCATTTTGCCCCATAACAGTTTCCTATGTTCTTGGTAGGGTTTCCGAAAGAATTCTGCTGCCTCATCTAGTCCTGTCTTGTGTTACGGGTTTTAAGCCGTTTGGTTTTAAGGCTCGTCAAGGTTGTCAAAGAGTCAAAGACAACCCTCTACATGTGTAATGTTAATATAGCTGCATCATTTGATTCAGTTTTGCACCCTCAGTTTCTTCTAACTATTCTAGAGAAAAGGGTTGAACCCCGCATAGTTAAGGTCCTGCATTTTTGGTATAAGAATAGTATTATTCGAGTTTGTACCAGTATAATCGAACGGGAAGACAGCTCTGTACCTATTCTTACAGAATAAATACACCACAAGAAAGGAGTCAGGCAAGACTCTGCAATTAGCCGGGTTTTATTTAATGCCGAAATTTACAGTGCTACTAAGCATATCCATGGTCGCTACTTTCTTGATGGTGTAGATTTCAGTTTCATATCGTATGTGGATGACCTTTTTCTACTAAGTTCTTCACTCTCACTTTTAAAAGAATGTCTTGAGCTGCTAGTTAACCTTTACAAAGATATTGGTATCCATGTTAATATCTCTAAGGCAGAATTTGTAGTATTTAACGGTACAGATAGCATGAGAACTCTTCTTTCGGTTTGTGATGGTCCTGCTATCGCTCGAACAGAGACAATTAAGTATCTCAGAACTCAGTACGAATCTGATATTAGAATGCTGCACGGCCTGGTTTCGTCTTCGGCACATATAGGCATGCGTACCGGGTACGCAAAAGTGGTAGCTTTGAAAAATATTGTGAGCAAAAGGATTCTGGCTAGACTTTTTAACGCAATGGTAACACTGTATTTTCTTTATATTTCCCCTATATTTGATCTGCTTACACAGTCCGAAAAACGACAACTTCGTACTAAATAGTAGTATATCTCGTCTGGATTCTACGACTTTATGTTCCTTCCGGTTTTTCTGG
>NC_142801.1:24161335-24198977 GCF_049724085.1 Artemia sp. Qi Xiang Cuo
GTACGCAAAGTATAAAGCTTCAAGCAAATTCCATATGATATTTCAAATTGCTATACCTGCAAGCAAATTCCATATGATATTTCAAATTGCTATAGCTGCAAGCAAATTCCATATGATATTTCAAATTGATATAGCTTCAATAGAATCCAGACGACATTGCGAGGGGATACTCACTCTCTTTGCAAAGGTGTATAGCTTCTATAGAATTCATTATTAGCATTCTACTGACTTCTCTCCAATCTTTCCGCGGTTGAAGCTGTATACCACATAAGAGTTGATGGAAGTGATGTTTAGGAGCCCATAAAATACACATAAGGGCCACCTTTTAGTATTCCTCGAACAGGACATGTCACTACACATTTGGTCGAAGGTATCAACCCCACCTTTAGTCGAGTTGTAGTACTCGATGTAGTACAGATGTTGAAATAAAAATTTTAGCAACTTTTGTCACAAGAAAACTGACAAAAATCCAAAAGAAACAAAATATACTCATTCTGAGTTTCGCAAAAAAAGTAACACTATTTTTGTCGCTTCATAAAATTTACCTCTCACCCTCGTTAACATATAAACGAGGAGGGATCCGTTCAAGTCTGAACTTGCCCAATAACTGGCTTCTCGAAAAAGGAATTTACGTGAAGTCACGTCTTGCTTATGTGATACCGTCTACAGGGGAATCTCGAAAAACGGTTTGGCGGTCGTAAAATTTACGAAGTGACAGTATTCCAGGGTTAAGAACCTGTTTTTCCTCTCGACTTTATTTCCCGATCATGGGCACCCATAGGCAGAATTTTAGGGGCGGGGATTACCTGGTCGAATCAGCACTTCCAGTGCTATATAATTGAAACCTCAAGACAAATTATCCTAGGCAGCGCGATAGCGCTGCCTAAGTAAAGAGCGATGTGGGTACAATATACTGTTTTGTTTTTTTAGACCAGGGCACTTCTTATAGAAAGAAATGTCATAGGAACTTCAAAAACAGTCCAAGGAGGGCAACCAGCTCCCTCTCCCCACGTCAATCACTTCCTCAAACACATCCAATCAAAATTTTGAGATAGCCATTTTGTTCAGTGTAGTTTAGAGTTCCAGAAATTATTACTTTGAGAATGAAAGCCCGCCCCCCCCCCCACAACCCTCAGAGCAAGGGTTGTAAGTTCTGCCCTTCTGGATATAAGGTTTTTTTTTATAGAAAGAGATGTTCGTATAAACCTCAGAGGGGGCTCATTTGATTGGTAATCAGAAGTCCTATTGGCCTTTTTAACAGTCAAAAGCGATTGGAGGTCAACCAGACACCCCCCCCCCGTACACCAATCATTTCCCAAAACACATTCAAGCATAATTTTTGAGATAGCCATTTTCTTCAGTGTAGTTGAAAGTTCCAGATATTAGGTCTTTGATGATAACTCCCCCCATATAGCCCTCAGGGCAAGGTTTGTAAGCTACGCCCTGGGGTATATAAGGTTTTTATAGAAATGGTGGTCGTATTAACTTCAAAGAGGGCTCATTGGATTGGTAATCTGAAATTATAGTGCTCTTTTAAGAGTCAAAGTGATCAGAAGGCAAATAGCCCCCCCCCCCCACACACACACACGTCGTATTTTCCCGAAACGTATCTGATAGAAATTTTAAGATGGCCGTTTGTTGTCATTGAAACTTCGAAAAGGGCTAAGTCGGTTGGTAATTGAAAGGGTTAGTCCCTCTTTGATAGCCAAATGTGACTGGAAGGCAACCATCCCCCCACACCCCTCATTTCCCCAGACACTTCCAGTCAAAATTTCGAAATAATTATTTTGCTTGACGTAGTTTAAAAGTCCAGAAATTATGTCTTTGAGGATGAGAACCCCCTCACAGTCCTCAGGGCAAGGGTCGTAAGGTTTGCCCCGAGGGTATTTAAGGTTTTCATGGAAATGGTGGTCGTATAAACTTCGGAGGGGGATCAATGGATCGCTAATTGGAAGTTAAAGAGCCATTTTTAAGAGTCAAATTTATCAGAGGGCAGGTATAACCCCCCCCCCCCCCGCGACATTTTCCCCAAATGCATCCGATAGAAAGTTTAAGATAGCCATTTGTTCAAAAATAGTCCGAAGATTTCATAACACGGGCTTTGGGGTTGACACAAACCCCCAGAGTATAGGGGTAACTAGGGGTGAGGGTTTTAAGTTATGCCCCGGGGGGATGTAAGGTTTTTATGAAGAGGTGGTCTTGTGAACTTTAGAGAAGGCTCATTTGATTGGAAATGTATAGTTCTAGTTCCATCATAAGAGTCAAGCGTGAGGGGGAGAAAATAGCCCCCCCCCCGCCCTCCCTGATATCCTCTTTTCCCCAAACAAATTCAATTGAAATTGTGAGAGACTATAACAGTGTCTTTAGTAATCAAAGAAAATATAACAATGTCTTCATTAATCAAATACAAGAAATATTTAGGCGGACGTTGAACTAAATCAAAACAAAGTATGAGCATGTGGACTTTCAAAAAGGTGACAAAGCAATATCTAAAGAACAATTTATATTATTAAGTTAGATCTTTAAGAGTAAGTTGTGGGAAATTTTGAACTAACCAGAAAGCACTATGTGTATACTTTTAGTACTACAACCACAGTTACTGTAACTAATGACGCTAACAGTATTAAGGTGAAACTTCTAGGAAGCGTTTAGGGGGTGTTCCAATTAAACAACAAATCTGTATACATGCAGGTTTTCAAAAAGGCATATAAGCAATATCATAGGCAGCACCACTCTATAATAGCTAGAAATACCATTGAAACATTTAAAAAAGCTAATTCGATTCAAAATTAAAAGTTCTAGGGTCCTTTATAAGAGTAATTAAATAAAAAAAAACAAGTTTTTTAACAGAAAATAAGGAACGACGTTAAAACTTATAACGAACAGAAATTATTCCGTATATGAAAGGGGCTGTCCCCTCCTCAACGCCTCGCTCTTTACGCTAAAGTTTTTTATTGTTTAAAAAAATAGAGTTGTGAGAAAGTCAAACTTCAGCGTAAAGAGCGAAGCGTTGAGGAGGGGACAGCCCCTTTCATATACGGAATAATTTCTGTTCGTTTTAAGTTTTAACGTCGTTCTTTACTTTCTGTTAAAAAAACTTTTTTTTTTATTTTATTTTTGAACGTTTTTGAATCAATGCAGGTTTTGATTTTGGCTCACCGTACATGAATAATTAAAACAAAATTTGCATATTAATTTTACTTTTATTTGGTTAAATGGCTTTCTCGAAACTTGTTTAATCTTATTTACCAATGTTTTTATTAGTAATAAATATACGTAGCTTGCGAATTAACTTACATAACGATCTTCTATATTCATATATTTTTAATACGTATATTAGGGGGCTCGCCCCCTAGTCAATACCTCACTCTTTAAGCTAAAGTTAGAATTTTGTTCCAATTCTTTAAAAGTGACCCCTTAATCACAAAGGCTGTTATTTAGAATAAATAGGTCTAACGAAAGTACTAAAAAATCTTTGGCTTAAAGAGCGAGGTATTCACTAAAAGGTGAACCCAATCATACACGTAACAGTCTCTGTTTTAAGTTTTGATGTTGCTCCTTATTTTCAGTTGGAAAACTTGTTTTTTTATATTTAATTTCTGATCTTTTTTTTAAATAATGCTGGGAAATCCGGCGCCCCCTTCATAGCAATGTCCCTTCCACCATGAAACCTTCCTTCATGGAAATATCTTCCCAAATGTCCCCCGACCCAACCACCCCCCTACTACCAGAAAAAATCCCCTTTGAAAACGTCTGTATACTTCCTAATAACCAATACTATATGTTAACATTGGGTAAAGTTCATAAGTTTCAGCCCTCCCCCGGGAGACTTCGGGGGATTGAGTCATCCTAAAGGACATACTTATCATATTTTTGGCCATGCTGAACAAAATGGCTATCTCAAAATTTTGATCAGGTGACTTTGGGAAAAATATGAGCGTGGGAGGGGGCCTAGTTGCCCTCCATTTTTTTTGGTCACTTAAAAAGGGCACTAGAACTTTTAATTTACGTTCCAATAAGTCCTCCCACAATATTCTAGGACCACTGGGTCGATACGATCACCCCTGGAAAAAAAACAAAAAAAAAAAACAAAAAAAAACAAAAAAACACGCATCCGTGATCTTTCTTCTGGCAAAAAATGTAAAATTCCACATTTTTGTAGATAGGAGCTTGAAACCTCTACAGCAGGGTTTTCTGATACGCTGAATATGATGGTGTGATTTTCATTAAGATTCTATAAGTTTTAGAGGGTCTTTCTCCCTTTTTTCGAAAATTAGCCAAATTTTCTCAGGCGCGTAACTTTTGATGGGTAGGAATAAACTTGATGAAATTTATATATATGAATTCAGCTTTGAAATCTGATTCTTTTGATGTATCAATTGGTATCAAAAACCCGTTTTCTAGAGTTTTGGTTACCATTGAGCCGGGTCGCTCCTTACTTACAGTTCGTTACCACGAACTGTTTGAAAAGAGGTTGGAGGGCAATTAGCCCGTCTCTCAAGCCAATTTATTTCCCAAACACATCTAGTCAAAATTTTGAGAAAGCTTTTTCGTAGAGCATAAAAGAACGGGTCCAGAAAGTATATCTTTAGGGATATTGGGCATGTCAAAGCCCAACAATTATACAATTGGCCCATTATGCTATATAACTAATGCTACTTTAAAAATAAATCAAAAGGCATTGTGTTTTTCGTTGCCAATAAGGCACTTCATCAATATATCGAGAACGACTGGGGGTATTAAGTTGAAGTTTTCGGGGCTACTACTATTACTAGTTTTGCTCTTACATTTTTAAACAAATAAATAGACTGTAAGTGTATCTAGGTTAGTTTTTGGGAATGATATTAAGTTTAATCTTTTCAGGTCAACTTGAGGAAGTATAAAAAAAATTAAAAATGCTATCTGTCAGGATTAAAATTGTTGAAAAAGTTTCTACCAACATACAAATAGAAAGCCAAACTATGGATTTTAATAGAAAAAAAAGGAAAGATAAAAAATATTATTTTTTAAATGAAAATGACTTTGTCGATAAAACACGAACAGAAATTAATCGAAAAAAACTTTTTCCACAAGACGAGTTTTTTAAAGAAAATTAAAGAGCTCCATTAAGCCAAAAATGGGCAGAAATGAAGTCAAGTAATCATCCAAGCGTAAAACTACCACAAATCACAATCAATAAATAAACGAAACTCAAAATGAACAGAAATTAGAATAAATAGCCGAGTCAAACACGAAACGAGCAAAAATTAACATTAGTAGGGCTGATAGCCCCCATGCCTGCTCAAGACCAAAACATAATTTGCGTTTTACTGAAAACAAAATACGTTTAAATGTTTACACTTATCGTTTTTAGTTTATAGGTACATCAAACTGACAATCCACAGTCATTTTTTTTTCAGCAAAGCCAAAGTTATGTTCTGGTCTCGAGAAGGCATGGGGGTTGTCAGCCCTAGTAATGTTAATTTTTGCTCGTTTTGAGTTTGAATCTTCTATTTATTATAATTTCTGTTCGTTTTGAGTTTAATTTAATTTTTGATAGTGATTTGTGTTATTTTTATGCTTGGAAGATTATTTGGCTTTATTTCTGTCCATTTTTGACTTAATAGAGCTCTTTACTTTTCTTTTAAAAATTATTAGTTGGGTTTTTTAAATTAATACAAATATATAACACCGTCATTAAGCCCGGAGGGAGGGTCGGCACCCCCCTTGCCTCCACCTTATGGGTGCTCATGTTCCCAACTGCCACCAACTGTTGTGAACTGAACTGGATTTTACCAGTTATTATAATGAGTTCTGTTCCGTAGTCTTTTAAAAGTGATCCAAAGGTTTCAAACTTGTTTACGAGATCCCTTAATCAGAAGCTTTGAAGAGCGACTAGAATAGCTATAATGAGATGAATATCCTTTTGGGTCTAAGAAAGGCAGAGGTAAGTCCTTTCTTGATTATATTTATTTACTCTAACAATAAAGGTAATATGATCCATCCAAGCGTTTATAGACAAACAACATCCATAATTAATTCATAATTAATTTATAATATCAAACAATAAGTCAATCAATATTAAATAACACTTACGCTCAGAACAATCTGGTCTTTCCAAAATCCAATGAAAGTAATGTATAATTAGCAGGTGCTACAACTGAGAGCTACGAATGTCAAGAGAGCCCTGTTTTAGATTTTTTTTTCTATATTTGTATTCTAGTCCAAAACCCCAAAATTCTGTAGTAATTACGTCCCTAGTCCAAAACCCCAAATTGTTTTAGTAATTACGTCCCTAGTTACCACCCTGTATCAGGTGTTTTGACTCTTTCAGTCTTCATCTGAAAGCTTCCTTTAACTTTTATATTAGATGTCAATGTTTTGTTTAATTGACTGAGAGGCTGTTTATTTGTATTAAGGACTAAGGGGCTATTGAATATTTACTATAGTTGTTCATTGCACTATAAGAAATATGTATTGGGAGCAAGGATGTTCATTTAAATTTTATTTGAACTTATAATCAAGAGTGAACCAATATTTATCATCGGAGGGTGAGGGGTGGGTTAAAAAAAACGCCCTAAAAATCTTTTTATATGCAGTTTTCCTTTTTTAGTGAGTCAATATTTTGTTGGACGGGGGAGGTCAAAACTAATAACCCCACCTCCTCTGGATATGGCCTTACTTCTAAAACTCAAATTTCTCTTGCTACGACTGCAACAAGTTAAATAATTTAATTGAACAATAAAATATATCAAAGCGACACTCAAAAAATGCTACCGTTCATTACCTCACTTCTTGAGACAACATTCATTTTCTAATTACCACATTAAAAAGCCCTACAACAACAACAAAAAATTCATTGAACCGGCTGCGTTTCCAATTTCAATAAAACAAATGAAAATTAGAACCCTTTTACTATATTTTGATTTCGTTTTTATTGTAGTTTAACATTTTTTCGTTTTTTCGAATAAAAATCGAAGAATCTAAATTTACAGCCCCTTTTTGGAACTATTTGTTGAATTTTAAGATAAAAATAGTCGAAGAGTAGTGCTTTTTTAACGTCATAATCTTATTCCCATCCATTTTTGAGTCAAAGTGAAACAAATTAGACCACAAGGAACCATTATTTAGGGAGGACAGTTTAGGGAGGGGGTTGAGGTTTAATTTCGGGTGGGCACCATCCTCATGCACCCTTACCAAATGGATCTTTTGGTAATCTTAATTCTGAAGCTTCAACCCCCCCCCCTATTTTTTCCTTCCCCGTGAAAAGATCATGCAAAGCTATTCATCGTTCGGTGAGATAATATATAAAATTATGCATTAAATATAATATAAAGCCAAAGCAAAAAAATACATAACATAAATCGTGAGCTGGTATTTTATTTACCCGTAAAATACTCGGTTATCTGTTTGCAACAAAATCACAAAGTAGAAAGTCATAAATCAAAGTCTAGTATCTCTTCAAAGATTTACGCTACAAAATAAAATGAATGATAGCTGAAAGCCTAAAAAATAGACTATTTGTTAGGGGGCCACAATTATCTACCCCTCTCCTCTCGACACATAATTTTTTACCTAATATATTTATCCCACATTTTCAAACATTTTCTACTAGGGACTTGGTAGGATAAAGATAGCAAAGTCATAAATTCACAAAAATCTTCATATATAGAGCGGTTTCATTGTGTTTTAATTTCGAGGTATCGGGATGGTGCGAATCGAATTAAAAATGTAAGAGAATCATTACTTAATCTTACTTACAAATTTTGTGCATAACCTCTCCTCCTTTACCACTATTGCTTTGTTTATCTGTTTAATTCTGTTTAATTCATCTTAACAACTTCCTTAAAAAAAAGTATGTGAATTCGGAACTAAGTTCCCAAAAGCACACAAACCCAAGTAAGTAAGTATGTATGACTGCACTAGACCCTTAAGGTTCAAACCATTGGTGCTGATCTCTGTTTCGTGGCCCTTCAGTCCGGAAGTGCCATGGGGGGCTGGGGGTCAGCCATCCTGTGTTTTCACAAACCCTTCCTGCTTACCTTCCACAGATTTCTCCAGGTACCTAGTTAGAGCTGGGTCGACTCTAGCTGAGCTTACAGAGTCACGCCACTGACCTCCATTCCAAATCAAATAACTGGCTAAGACAGGGATCGAGCCCGTGCTCCTTGGACAAAGAATTTTCAAACTAGCACGCCAACCACTTAGCCAGGATGGCTTACAAAAACCTATAAGCTATAAATCAATGTCTATTGTCTTTGAAAAGCATATGCTATAAAACGGGTTAAGTGATATTTACATGTTTGATACTAGATACTACAAAAAACCAATGAGAATATTATTTAATATCTGATTTTAACTATGACCAGCAGTTATAATTTTTAGTCTTGGTGGTGCTGCTACAGTCTCTTCTTGGAGAAAATAAACAAAACGTGCTAACAAACATCATTTATGATGAACTACGTCGGTGTAGTTTAAGCGAAAGAAAAACCAAACTAATTTTTAAATTGTCAGATATTTTTCTGGTTTGAATCGAAAAACTAAAATTATTGGTCAGACATCATAAACATTTTTGCAGTTTGCAGTAAAATAAAATTAATGTATTTAAAATTTTCAAGAATTATTCTAGTTTCAATTAACAAATAAATTATTTGTTAAAACCTCCCAAAAATTACTGCATTTTACATAATAATGGATAGTTATAAAAAATAAAACCTTATTGACAAACACCATTCATGATGAACTATATCGGTCCATTATGTAACTTATCCTTCCAAAATTAATACACGAATTTTTTAAGAAGTACGCCCCCGTATATTCACTGTGTTGTCGAACATTTTCCATTGCATCTATAAACTGTTCCGCAGTTGCCAATCCATACCTTGGAAGCTTTTCATTAAACTGACAACATTTCTTTTGGATATTACTATGAAGCTTTCCCAAAGCATTTCTAGCCGACTTTTCAACAGCATCCACTGTTTCAAAGAGAATTTTAATCTGTAATTTTGAGTGCTTTTTATGATCCTGGTTAAACATGCGTAAAATGTTTCTCAATTTACGAAGATCATCCTGCGTTTTTGCCATCTTCTTGTATTTCTGAATGTAATTTTTCCCTTTGTCCTTATGCGTTCTTCGGTACAACCTCGCAGAGAATTTAATTTTTTCATTATAGCTTTTGTCACCCAAGTATCTACCCATTATTCTGGTAGCAACTTTTTTCTTATGTTTGTTTCGGTAATCTTTATCGTTATCATACCGTTCCTTGCTCTTTTGTTTGGCTGTCTCAATGTTTGCATGTCTATAATCCTCATCATTAAGATAACACTCCTTGCTGTTTTGTTTGGCTCTCTCAATTTTCACATCTCGATACACCTTGTCGGTTGAATACCTTTGCTTTTCTCTTTTCAAGATGTTGTCTCTGTTTTTTGTATAGTACTGTTTTTTTAAATTACGTATAACTCGCTTAGAAGGCATCTTATTACAAAACAAGAAATAATATTCTTATCTAATTAACACTTCTTAAGACTCGTATCATGTACCCATAACCTAACAAAAAATAAAACTAATTTTTAAATTTAAATATCTGATTTTAACTATGACCAGCAGTTATAATTTTTAGTCTTGGTGGTGCTGCTACAGTCTCTTCTTGGAGAAAATAAACAAAACGTGCTAACAAACATCATTTATGATGAACTACGTCGGTGTAGTTTAAGCGAAAGAAAAACCAAACTAATTTTTAAATTGTCAGATATTTTTCTGGTTTGAATCGAAAAACTAAAATTATTGGTCAGACATCATAAACATTTTTGCAGTTTGCAGTAAAATAAAATTAATGTATTTAAAATTTTCAAGAATTATTCTTGTTTCAATTAACAAATAAATTATTTGTTAAAACCTCTCAAAAATTACTGCATTTTACATAATAATGAATAGTTATAAAAAATAAAACCTTATTGACAAACACCATTCATGATGAACTATATCGGTCCATTATGTAACTTATCCTTCCAAAATTAATACACGAATTTTTTAAGAAGTACGCCCCCGTATATTCACTGTGTTGTCGAACATTTTCCATTGCATCTATAAACTGTTCCGCAGTTGCCAATCCATACCTTGGAAGCTTTTCATTAAACTGACAACATTTCTTTTGGATATTACTATGAAGCTTTGCTAAAGCATTTCTAGCTGACTTTTCAACAGCATCCGCTGTTTCAAAGAGAATTTTAATCTGTAATATTGAGTGCTTTTTATGATCCTGGTTAAACATGCGTAAAATGTTTCTCAATTTACGAATATCAGCCTGCATTTTTGCCATCTTCTTGTATTTCTGAATGTGATTTTTCCCTTTGTCCTTATGCGTTCTTCGGTACAACCTCGCAGAGAATTTTATTTTTTCATTATAGCTTTTGTCACCAAAGTATCTACCCATTATTATGGCAGCAACTTGTTTCTTATGTTTGTTTCGGTAATCTTTATCGTTATCATACCGTTCCTTGCTCTTTTGTTTGGCTGTCTCAATTTTTGCATGTCTATAATCCTCATCATTAAGATAACACTCCTTGGTGTTTTGTTTGGCTCTCTCAATTTTCACATCTCGATACACCTTGTCGGTTGAATACCTTTGCTTTTCTCTTTTCAAGATGTTGTCTCTGTTTTTTTGTATAGTACTGTTTTTTTAAATTAAGTATAACTCGCTTAGAAGGCATCTTATTACAAAACAAGAAATAATATTCTTATCTAATTAACACTTCTTAAGACTCGTATCATGTACCCATAACCTAACAAAAATAAAACTAATTTTTAAATTTTCAGATTTTTTGTTAGTTTGAATGAAAAGATTAAAATTATTGCTCGGATATCATAAATATTTTTGCAGTTTACATAATAACTTTAGCGATTCTAAACTGAAAAATAAAATACATTAAAAAATTGAATTTTTTGCTCTGAAACTACATAGTAAATCCCACATCGGGTAGTTAGAACCTAACCAAAAATAAAACTAATTTTAACATTTTAAGGTATTTTTCTAGCTTGAATTGAAATATTCAAACTATTGCTCGGATACCATGGATATTTTTGCCATTTACACAAGCTGCAAAGAACTCATAAGGGCAAAATTAAAAATTATATTCAGAAGTCCAAAAAGATGGCAACAATGCAGGCTGATCTTTGTAAATTGAGAAACATTTTACGGATGTTTTACCGGGATTAACAAAAATATTCAAAATTAAAGATTAAAATTATCTCTTAAAGAATGGATTTTGTTGAAAAGTCAGCTAGAGATGCTTTCGCAAAACTTCATAGTAATATCCAAAAGAAATGTTGCATGTTTAGTGAAAAGCTTCCAAGGTATGAACCGGCAACTGTGGAACAGTTTACAGATGTAATGGGAAATCTTATACATCACTGTGAATATATGGAGGCATAATTGTCCTTTACTTAGTTTCAGCTTAAATTCGATGATCGAGACTTTATGTACTAACTACATCCAAAGACTATGACGTCATTGATCAATATTGTATATAAAAAATTAAGTTTTTCGTAAAAAATAATTAATTAAAAAAAAATTAAGTACAAATAGCGCTAGATCTAGAGATTTCCTTTAAAATGAGCCATTGAACAAATCTCTACGTGTTCCAGTGCCAAGCTATCTGTGGAAAAGAAAGAAAGAAAAAAATATCCCGTTTGTGGAGAATAACGTGGTTAAAGTCAATTTCCTTGATTTTCAAGCCAATATATTTTCTTTGTTATTCAAGCCCAAGGGCGGTAATTTTCCTTTATAGGGGTTTCGGACAAGGCGGTTCTAATGGTGTACTTTTTGTTTTGATCTGACTCTTTTTTTAGGAGTTAGGGGTCTTTATATTTCTTAACATTGGACGTGATCGTCTCTTACTAGGTTGCTAGCTACCGCTGCAACCCGGATAGTATAACTTTTTAATGACTTTAGTTGCAACTTGGGTTAGTTCTATGCTATTTGATTAAAAACGGGAAAAAGTCTACGGCTTTTTTTTCTTTGAAATAGTAACAGACGAACCTCAAACATTCAAGTAGCTAACTAAGTCCAATGTATGAAATGGCTTGTTATTCCAATGATCGTCGTTTCATGTAATTAAACCAAAAAAGTTTGGTTCCAAGATACAATATATGCAATTTGGGCGCAACACATGCAATATATGCAGTGGTTAGCTCTTTTAATGATCGTCTTTTAATATAAGCATAATAACATTAAGGATTCTGTACTGATAACATTGGACATGATCGTCTCTTACTAGGTTGCTAGCTACCGCTGCAACCCGAAAAAATTCAATCTATTTTAAAATTTCAGTCACTATTAACTATAGTTCGTTCTTTAATGTATTAATGTAATTACACCCGATAAAATGGCGTAACGAGTCACTTTAAGCAAAAGATTGTAGAAGAATATAAGAAGTCCGACGGACTATTTTCATGTATATCTAATAATTATTTAAATGTTATAATAGATAATGTAATTGCATCAAATATACATCCCCCCTTAATTTATTTGCCCATTAGGGGGGGGGATAAAGTATAGTGAGATCACCTTCAAGATATTTTAATTTCAATTTTAAAGCACGAATTCTTTCCTTCACATGTTTCTTTCTCTATAGGCCGGATACCGAGTTAAGTTATTTTAAATGTAAGAGTAAAGAGTCGCACAGTACCTGCAGTGACAGTAGGTTCTCTAGAATATGACGTCATTTCCGCTCACAGGTCGAAAACATCCACATCATGCATATTACGAATATTTAAATCAAACGCCTTGTAACAGCATAGTGGATAAAGCCATGCACGAAGACTTTCGGGTTTAGGTTCAATCCCGGCTGTTGCAAGGAGTAGGATAACTAAGAAAACGAATAATAGTTTTTGTTATGAAAAATATTGTCTTGATTTATAAGATATATGATATTTTTTAAGCAAACGCGGACTGAACTTTGACTGGAGAAAGAAAAGATATTGGAGAAAATTCAAGCCCAAGAAAAGTAAAAGAAGAAGTCATGGAGAATTTCTTTCGAGAATACTTTTAGTTCTCAGGGAATATTAAAGGCTATTAAAGAAATTCGGATTTGCGACTTGTTAAGATTAATGTTTCCTTTTTATTTCGGAGAGAACGGCACATTAATTGTGTTGCTGAGAGAACCACTGACAGTAGGTTCACTAGAATATGACGTCATTTGCACTCAAAGATCGGCTACATCCATATAATACATTTTATGAATATTCTGATCGAACACCTTGTAACAGTATACTGGATAAGGCTACGCCTGGAAAAATTTGGGCGTGGGTTGAATCCCGGCTGGTGCAAGGAACAGAAAAATAAATACAAAATTTAATGTAATTTTTGTTACTATAATTTCTATTGTAGGTTCCATTATTATAAATATCTTATAATCTATCTTTATATTAGTCACTTGGCTTTTGTATGTTGGTTCTTGTATGAGACTACGATACAAATTGTCTTTACTGATTAGTTACTATGTTCCACAATTTTTTGTTTACTTGATTTCAGATATTTATGATTAAACTTACATAGTCACCATTTATAATGAACCATTTATAATGAATCCCTTGCGTAACTGCTCTGACACCATATATTTTTTTCAGTTTGCAGTTAAATAAAATTATTTTATTTAAGATTTTGAGGTATTATACCTCAAGAAGGGGTACGACAACTCATTCAATACGAAGTGCCCTGTTCCAAGACCAAAAATAAATTATACATTGTGCCAACATCGTTCTTTACTTAGGCATTGCGATTACGCTGCCTGTGATTGGCTGTTAACCGAAAGGTTGGTGGTTCAAGCCCTTCCAGGGTCGATTTCCTTTAGTTTGTAATTCAACTATCAATAAAACCTTGAAACCAACGATGCTTACATAATTCCCATTTATAGTATTAATCCTTTGGATATTATAGTAAAACTTTATGATGACGTCAGTTCCAGCTGGGGCTCGTTCTTTGCTATGTAGTTACAAACAGGAAGAAGCCAGAATTTTTAATATGTTGAATTAAAAGCAATATCTTTTAAACTTAAATTTAAAAAAGAAACTCGTTTTATTTACATTCTAGCTAAAATAATGAAGATAGTATGATTGAAACACAGGGTTCAGTTTCTTAGGGCTTGAGTTCGTTCTTTACTATGTTATTACTAACTTTTAATCTCCTATGGATTTTTACATTCATTCTTTCCTTTAAACCATATCGATCCTTTATATATTAAAATTAAGATAAAATATTTTTTTCATTTTTTACGTCAACTCACTCACTACGTCATATATGGTTATTCTTGTCGAAAGATAAACGTGTATAAATATCTGATTCACTTATTACATTATATATGGATATACGAGAAAAATTAATCCCTTTGTATCTTTTCAACAAGTTATAAATAGTAACCTTATCAATGTGATTATACTAACTTTATATTCATTCGTTATTACAAGAATTCGGACTAGGCGACTCTGATAGTATGCTTTGTGCTTATATCTGACTATTTTTAGAAGTTATGAGCTACTGTATTTCTTAGTTTGGGACGTGTTCGTCTCTTACTAGGTTGCAAGCTACTGCTGCAACCCGGATCAACAAAAAATAGTTATATGGAGTTTAATAGTAGTCAACCGAGACCGAAAAATTAATTCTTTGTTTCTGATTCTAGAACCGATCGTTTGTAAATATCAATGACATTTTTGAACGTTCGTCACCTGCTTGTAATTCTGTTTTCATATTCAGAGATGCTTCTGATTTTTCTTTCCCCGTTTCTTCCGGGTAACGAACTGTATGCTAAGAGTCATATTCAGGGATTTCTATGAATTTCCCTCATTCCTGCGTCAATATTACCATTTTTGGAACGTTTTTCACCAGCTTGTGATTCTGTATTCGTATTCAGGATTGTTACTGATTTCTTAGCCGATCCTTCGTCAACACCGTCATCGTTTTTGGAACAGGTTACGCCAACTTGGGATTGTATAATCATATTCGTGCTTAATTCTAATTGTTGCTCAAAGTCTTAATTGGAATTGTTATCATCTTTGGAACGTTTTTCACCTACTTTCAATTCTGTATTCATTGTTGTTTCCAATTGTTGTCACAATCTTTTGCCAATATCATTGTCATTTTGTATACATTTTTCTCGAGTCACATTAAAAGCCACTGTGGTACAATTATTTTTTACCGATTATAGTAATTCTACTTTAATGTTTATTTTTCCTGTGTTTTCGACGCAAATATCATTTGATTCTGAAGAGATTTTGGTAAAAGCCCTTAACGGGAGAGAATTAATTTCTTTCATACTGAATGACTGATCGTTCAAGCGGAATGAGCTATGAGCAATTTTATGATTCTTCCTAGCCCGCGCTTGTTTCCGCCTCAAAAAGAAATCAAACTTAGTTGTGTCACTTACTTGAAATATGAACATTCCCGATTTATCCTCCCAACATAACACACCATTAACAGGGCTAGTCATCTGTGTTGAGAAACAATACCTGTTGTTACGATATAGATCGACATAAGCCAGTTGACTTCCCATTGTGACATTTTCTAATATTGCGCTATGAATGGTTAGTCGAATGAACATTTCTGTTGCTATTCAAAATTAAAAGACAAGTGTTCGGCATCCATGCCGTACCTCAAATATGTATTAGTTTCTCAAAATATATTGTAGGGCCTTAAAAGGAAACCTGCTTCTAAACTAAAGTCCTCCTAGCATAAGTAAAATTAAGCTATTTTGAGTTTTTGAAATTCTCATTTAACCAATATTCCTGGCAAAATTTGCTTTTCGAGCAGCTGTAAAAAGCAGTGGAGCAATTTTGAAAAATATGAACAATGCAAAGGTTCCTTCAATTAAAATTGAACTTTAAATTAGATTTACATTAAAGCACCTGGCAGTTGGCAAGTTGTATGACTCCATATATATGATTCTCGAACTCCATTTTAGCTTAATTATAGTGTTATTATTTAGTTTTAATTCAGCCAATACCAAATTACCAATTTCATCTAAATTAAGAAATTATATCGTGAACTCAATTTCGCCTTCCGGTTTATCTTTAATGAATTATACTTTTTATCAAATTTGTATTCTGTTGGGATCCGTTGTAAATCTCTCTGTTGCTTCTCTTCTAACCACACTTAGCTGCACGTCATCTTCGTTTACAATGCAATGTGATGCTCACTGTCGCTGGTCTCCTACCCGCTGATTTCATTGTCGGTCATTTTACTTGAAATTCTTTCTGATGCTCTTTGTTGTATGTCTTCTAACCGTAGATATTGTTTTGCTTTGTACTTTTCCATCTTTACCTCGGATATTTTTTCCACGTATTTTGCTTTAGCTGCTTTTATTCATTCATCCTAGCCTGCAAATTCGCAAGAAATTATAGATGCGGAAAAAAAAATATTTTTCAGCTTTTCTCCAGTAATTACATAATAGCTTTAATTACTTTGTTACCTAATTCAATAGCACAAAGGTGTGTTCAGTTGCATTGCAATTCAACATGCGACCGTACAGCTGCATAGCACCTCTGCGATGGCTTGTCTTTCAGGCTTGGCTTGCATTTTCTTGGTTTAGGTTTTCTTGTCTTGGCCTTTATGACTAATCGAGATAACAGTTGCCCTTCCTGATTTGGTTACAAATGGTTATTTTTTCTCACAAGCCAGTTCTTTTAAACATGCTTTTTAATTCATTGTGGTTACAGCAGTAGCTGTTATCCTCTTTGCAACGTTTGATAGAAAAAAAAGGGAAAAACATATAAATCGTTGTTCCAGTTTTAGCTGCAATCTAGTAAGAGACAAACACATCCCAAAGAAACAAAACAATTGCCCGAAACTCCTATAAATGGTGTCAAATCGAAACACAAAGCACAACAATAGAACCACCTAGGTTGAAACCCCCTATCAAGAAAACTTACGATTCCTTGGCTTGAACAAGTAGGAAAATCCATTGGCATGAAAAATAAGAAAAGGGGCTGTAACCAAGACATTCTGCACAGAAAGCATCTTCTTTTTTCCTTCAGTTTTTTTCTCCACGGTTTTCAGAGTAGTGGAGCATCATTGAGAGCTGTTTAATGGCTCATTTTAAAGGAAAATTGTTTCGTCTATGTGCTTTTGTAATTAACAAAAACATTTTTTCATATAAAAGATATTTTTAAGAAAAAGGTATTTTCGTATATAAGATCTTGGCTGAAACAACAGCTGCAACCTAGTAAAAAGAGAGCACGCACAATAGTAATCAAACAAAAAGCCCAAAATCACTAAGAAATTGAAACACAAAGTAAATAATATAAAATGCAGTAGTATTTTTAGGCAGAAATCCCTGTGTCAGATCAAGACACAAAGTGATTAAAAAACAATAATATTTTTATCCTTTTTTTAAACTGATGATAAAAAATCGTTGTAGAAAAAATTGATAAAAACGTCTTTTTAAGTTAACAAGAAAAAAATTTTGAAGTCAATTTGTTTTTTCAAACCATTTACAAGTCCTTGTTAAAAATTATAAACTTGTATTTACCGTTTTCTAATACAAAGTGAAGTAGAATTTGCTCGAAAAAGCTTAATTTAGAAAACCCAGTTTAAAAAATAAGAAAAAGCAGCAAGTTCAGATTATAGTGAAGGATCAAGGCAGTAGATAGAAACCAAATTCAATGAACTTATGCATTTGTTGTCGCCATACGAACTAAAATCATTTAACACGGAAGATACAGCCGGGAGATTTTCCACACCGTCCCATTTAATTGCGCTGTTATATTATTCAGTAGCCCCCAGAAATGTTAAAATGCCTATACTCTCTGGAACAACAAGTTTTTCAACTAAAAGTAAGGAGCAACGTTAAAAGTTGAAACGAACAGAAATGATTACGTTTATGAGGGGAGGTGTCTCTCCTCAATACCTCGCTCTTCACGCTAAAGTTTGTTTTAGGACTTTCAATAGATCTTATTATTCTAATTATACGACCTCTGTAATTCAGAAGTCATTCTTAAATAACTAGAACAAAAAGTCTAACCTTATCGTAAAAAGTGAGGTATTGAGGAAAGGCGACCCCCCTCATATACGTAATAATTTCTGTTCATTCCAAGCTATAATGTTTCTCCTTACTTTCAGTTGAAAAAACTTCTTTTTTTTATTTAATATGCTATATCAGGTTGCGAAAAGACAAATACTTGGCGTTCGAACTTGTTGTGACGAGGAACCTCTGCACAACCACTTTTAGTAACCACATTTTGGAGGGACCAGTTTGATTCGATTGTGTTATTTATTTAAATGTTTGTCCGTTAATCATATAAGAGCCATATTCTTTTTGTATTCTTTGAGAAATATATCGATTTACATCAATTCAGAACTATAGCTTCTGAATAAAGAGATGTCAGGTGTCACTGTTAAGGTTAGGCCAACAGGATCGCCCTTGAAAAGACAGTGGGCACAAAATAATCATAACGGCTAGTAGCAGGCGGTACCGAGTCAGAGAAATGAAAAAATAAGGCCTTTTAGTTTTTCCATTATGGCCTTGTTGCGAACACACGAAAAAAGATAGCGTATCTTATAGATGTGTTTGAGATAGCATAAATTATACCTGATTGGTGCTGGCACAACCAACGTTGATAAATTTATGGAATTATTGAAATTTTTTTTATAAAATGGCTCAACCATATGACTTTAGGACGAAAACACAGTGTCTTTTGACGAAACTAAGACGAATTGCGTTGTAATATCTAGAGTCGTTTGGATATAACAAAATGAAAATTATGGCATGGACAGGATTAATGGAAGCTTTAAAAACAAGATTTAATGAAAAAGTATATAAAAAAACTAAAAACAGAGGTACTTACTTTTTATGTAAGTAGTGCCCCCTCCATTGATTCTACGGCAGTCATAGGAAAATTAGCATTGGATTTTAAACGTAGCCCTCTGACGTAACGGTACACACCTCTTTTCCACAGGATTCTGAGCACGCCCTGTTTCTAGGCAATATTCCCAGGTGTTTCAATTACTTGCAATGTGATTGGGATAACACATAAGTTAAAATAAATGGACTCCCTCACACCTGTACAATGCGGTCAGCTGTTTCTACCGGAGCGCTCTGACGTCACGACAGAGATAGGAAATTAGCATTGAGTTCCCAGGACATCCTGACGTAGCAAAGACTCTCTGACTCGGTACCGCCTGCCACTAGACGTTATGACTAAAATGCACTCACTGTCTTTTCAAGGGCGATCCTGTTGGCATAAACTTAACAGTGACATCTGACATCTCTTTATTCAAAAGCCCTAGTTCTGAATGGATGTAAATCGAACTGATTGTATCCATCTGCACTCTCTCGACCTACGGGATTCAGATCTCGTAATATCTTGATTTTTTGGACCTGGCCTAGCGTAAGGTAAGCTAAGATAGTTAGGATTAGGTGTAGATTCTGCTGAAATCTGAAAGAATAAAAAAAAAATTTTCTATTCATTATATATATTGCTCAAAGAATACAAAAAGAATATGACTCTTATATGATTAACAGACAAACACTTAAATAAATAACACAGTTGAATCAAACTGGTTCCTCCAAAAAGTGATTCCTAAAAGTGGTTGTGCAGAGGTTCCTTGCCACAATAAGTTCGAAACGCCAAATTTTTGTGTTTTCTCCACAGTATATTAAATACTCTGGTATATTAAATATAAAAAAAAGCTTTTTCAACTGAAAATAAGGAGAAACATTAGAGTTTGAAATGAACAGAGATTATTACATATATGAGGGGGCCACCTCTCCTCAATACCTCACTCTTTACGATAAGGTTAGACTTTTTGTTCCAGTTATTTAAGAATGACTCCTGAATAACAAAGGTCGTTTAATTAGAATAATAAGATCTTATGAAAGTCCTAAAAAAAGTTTTAGCGTGAAGCGAGGTAATGAGGAGAGGCAACTCCCCTCATAAACGTAATAATTTCTGTTCGTTTCAAGTTTTAAAGTTGCTCTTTACTTTCAGTTGAAAAACTTGTTGTGCCAGAGAGTATAGGCATTGGAAAAATTCTGGGGGCTACTGAATAATATAACAACGCAATTAAATGGGACGGTGTGAAAAATCACCCTGCTGTATTTTCCGCGTTAATTGATTTTAGTTTGTATTGCGACAACACATGCATAAGGGCATTGAATTTTGTTTCTATCTACTGCCTTGATCCTTCACTATAATCTGTACTTGCTTCTTTTTCTTATTTTAAACTGGGTATTCTAAAATAAGCTTTTTCGAGCAAATTTTACTTCGCTTTGTATTAGAAAACGGTTAATACAAGTTTCAAATTTTTAGCAAGGACTTGTAGAGGGTTTTAAAAAACAATTTGACAGTAAAATCTTTTCTTGTTAACTTAAAACGACGTTTTTATCAATTTCTTCTACTATGATTTTTTACCACCAGTTTAAAAAAATATAAAAATATAATTGTTTTTAATATAATTCACTTTGTGTTTCGATCTTACAGAGGGGTTTCTGCCTAAAAATATTATTGCATTTTATATAATTTACTTTGTGTTTCAATATCATAGGGGTTTTGGGCTTTTTGTTGGATTACTATTGTTCGTGCTCTCTTTTTATTAGGTTGCAGCTGTTGGTGCAACCAAGATCTTGCATACGAAAATGCCTTTTTCGTAAAAATATATCTTATATGAAACAATGTTTTTGATTAGTTACAAAAGCATATAGATGTAACAATTTTCCTTTAAAATCAGCCATTAAACAGCTCTCTATGATGCTCCACTACCCTGAAAACCTTGAAGAAAAAACGGAAGAAAAAAACAAAGTACTTTTCATTCAGAATGTCGTGGTTACAGCCACTTTCCTTATTTTTCATGCTAATGGATTTTCCGACTTGTTCAAGCCAAGGAATTGTGAGTTTTCTTGATAGGGGGTTTCGACCAAGGCGGTTCTATTGTTGTGCTTTGTTTTTCGATTTGACACCATTCATAGAAGTTTTGGGCAATTTTTTTGTGACTATGGGATGCCTTTGTCTCTTACTAGATTACAGCTACAACTGGAGCAACGATTTATGTTTTTTTTTTCTATTTTATCTTTCTATGAAACGGTGCAAAGTGGATAACAGCTACTGCTGTAACCATAATGAATTAAAAAGCGCGTTTAAAAAGAACTGGCTTGTGAGAAAAAATAATCATTTGTAAACAATTCAGGAATGGTAACTATTATCTCGATTAGTCATAAAGGCTAAAACAAGAAAACCTAAGCCAAGAAAATGCAAGCCAAGCCTGAAAGACCAGCCATCGCAGAGATGCAATGCAGCTGCACGGTTACATGTTGAATTGCAATGCAACTGAACACACCTGTGTGCTATTGAATTAGGTAACAAAGTAATTAAAGCTCTTATGTAATTACTGAGGAAAAGCTGAAAAAGATTTTTTTTTTCCGCATCTATAATTTCATGCGAATTTGCACAATATGATGAATGAATAAAAGCAGCTAAAGCAAAATACGTGGAAAAAATATCCGAGGTAAAGATGGAAAAATACAAAGCAAAACAATATCTGCGGTTAGAAGACATACAACAACGAGTATAAGAAGGAATCTCAAGTAAAATGATGTACAATGAAATATGCGGTTAAAAGACCAGCGACAGGGAAGATCAAATTGCATTGTAAAAGAAGATGACATGCGGCTAAATCTGCGATTAGAAGAGAAGCAACAGCGAGATTTACAACGGATCCCGACAGAATACAAATCTGATAAAAAGTATAATTCATTAAAAATAAACCGAAAGGTGAAATTGAATTTACGATATAATTTCTTAATTTAGATGAAATTGGTGATTTCCTATTGGCAAAATTAAAACTAAAGAATATCACGATAGTTAAGCTAAACGTAATTTGAGCATCATATATATGGAGACATATCGCATGCCAAGTGCAAGGAATTTTAATTTAAATCTAATTTTAAAGTTCAATTTTAATTGAAGCTTTTTTGCTCGAAAAGCAAATTTTACCAGGAATATTGTTCAAATGAGCATTTCAAAAACTCAAAATAGAATAATTTTACTTATGCTAGGAGGACTTAAGTTTAGAAGCAGGTTTCCTTGTAAGGCCCTACAATATATTTTGAGAAACTAATACATATTTGAGGTACGGCATGGATGCCGATACACTTGTCTCTTAATTTTGAATAGCGAAAGAAATGTTTATTCGACTAACCATTCATAGCGCAATATTAGAAAATGTCACAATGGGAAATCAAAAGGCTTATGTCGATCTATACCGTAATAACAGGTACTGTTTCTCAACAGAGATAACTAGCCCTGTTAATGGTGTGTTATATTGGGAGGATAAATCGGGAATGTTAATTTTCCAAGTAAGTGACACAACTAAGTTTGATTTATTTTTGAGGCAGTAACAAGCGAGGGCTAGGAAAAATAATAAAATTGGCCATAGCTCATTCCGCTTGAGCGATCAGTCATTCAGTATGAAAGAAATTAATTCTCTCCCGTTAAGGGCTTTTACCCAAATCTCTTCAGAATCAAATGATATTTGCGTCATCAACACAGGAAAATTAAACATTAAAGTAGAATTACAATAATCGGTAAAAACAATTGTACCAAAGTGGCTTTAATGTGACTTGAGAAAAACGTATAAAAATGACAATGATATTGACAAAGGATTGGGACAACAATTAGAAACAACAATGAATACAGAATTGAAAGTAGGTGACAAATGTTCAATAGATGATAACAATTTCAATTAAGAATTTGAGCAACCATCCGGGTTGCAGTGGTAGCTAGCAATCCGGGTTGCAGCGGTAGCTAGCAACCTAATAAGAGGCGATCACGTCCAATGTTTAGAACTATAAAAACCCATTACTCTTTAAAAAAAAGTCAGATCCAAACAAAAAGTACACCATTAGAAACGCCATGTCTGAAACCCGTGTATAGGAAACTTCCTCTCATTTGGCTGGAACAGCAAAAAAATATATTGGCTTGAAAATCAAGAAAAGTGGCAGCTACTACAGCATTCTGCCTAAACAGCATCTTTTTTCTTTCTTCTTTCTCTTCCACAGATAGCACATATAGCTTGGCACTGGAACATCGTAGAGAGTTGTTCAACGGCTCATTTTAAAGGAAATCTCTAGATCTAGTGCCATTTGTACTTAATTTTTTTTGAATAGAATCAGTTTTTTACGAAAAACTTAATTTTTTATATACAATATTGATCAATGACGTCATAGCCGTTGGATATAGTTAGTACATAAGGGCTCGATCATCGAATAAAGCTGAAACTAAGTAAAGGACAACTATGCCTCCACATATTCACAGTGATGTCTAATATTTCCCATTACATCTGTAAACTGTTCCACAGTTGCCGGTCCATACCTTGGAAGCTTTTCATTAAACATGCAACATTTCTTTTGGATATTACTATGAAGTTTTGCGGAAGCATTTCTAGCCGACTTTTCAACAAAATCCGCTCTTTCAGAGAGAATTTTAATCTGTAATTTTGAATATTTTGCGTAATCCCGGTAAAACATTCGTAAAATGTTTCTCAATTTACAAATATCAGCCTGCATTGTTGCCATCTTCTTGGACTTCTGAATATAATTTTTAATTTTGTCCTTATGTGTTCTTTGCAGCTTCTGTAAAATGCAAAAATATCCATAGTATCCGAGCAATAGTTTTAATCTTTCAATTCAAGCTAGAAAAATACCTCAAAACGTTAAAATTATTTTTTTTTTTTTTTGTTAGATTCTAACTACCCGACGTGGGATTTAATATGTATTTCCAAACCAAACAATTCAATTTTTTTATATATTTTATTTTTCAGTTTAGAATCGCTAAAGTTATTATGTAAACTGCAAAAATATTAATGATATCTGAGCAATAATTTTAATCTTTTCATGCAAACTAACAAAATACCAGAAAATTTAAAAATTAGTTTTATTTTTTGTCAGAATTGTTAGAATGAAGCACGAATATGATTAAATAATCCCAAGTCGGCGTAACCTGTTCCAGAAACGATGACGGTGTTGACCAAGGATCGGCTAAAAAATCAGAACCAATCCTGTTTCTGTTATAAAAGAAAACACATTTATATTTTTTCAGTAAAGTACAAAGTATGTTCTGGCCATGGGAAGGCAGAAGGGTTTTGAGCCCTAATCATGTTCATTTACATGTTTTTACAAAAAATATACATGTTTTTTACTTTTATAACTTTAATAAATCAAATAATATTAACATTTTGATTACTAAAATTCAGTTTATATATATTAAACTGACAATGCACATTCATTTGTATTTTTTTCAGTAAAGTGCAAATTAAAAATAATTTCTGAGACCACACTGGCTAATCATGATAAAACGAAACAATAGTAAAAAAAGAGAAAAACGAGGATTATACAAGCCAGTGCAAAATATGGACTAAAATGCAAGTATTTAGGTCAAGACCTCCACTTGACCGTCCTCAGGGCAAGATAATAACATTAAAACTACTAATAAAATCCAACGATACTATACAAAAAATTCCAAACCTTAAAACAAAGCGTAACTAAAATTTGAAGACCCTCTCTATGTAACGGTGAAAAGGTAACTGAATGAAAAAATACAGTGCTAAATGGAATTCAACTTTTTAATTTATACAGAGCATTTTTAAAAGCTAAACGCTTTCCAGGTAAAACATCATCACAGATTAGGTTAGGTTGCAGAGTGTGATTTTTTTTAATATCTAAGTAAAAACGATCAGAATTAATTAGTTCATTATAAATGGGGCTTAAATAGGTTTCTCCCGTGTCTCTTTTGAGAGCAACCTTTCGGTGAATGTACTTTTTATCTCAACTGCCTCCCTGAAAACTTGGATCAGACCTTTAACAGGGGCAATAATGGAGGTGTTATCGAATAAAACGAAATGGTGCGGGTTGTCATACACATGCTGAGCCAAGGCGGAATCAAAAGTATCAGGCCTTTGGCATAGCTCCATAGCTTTGTCGATTGAGGGCCTGTGTTCCAACAATCTCTCCCCCAATTGCTGATGGGTTCTTCCAACATAGAAACAGCCGCAAGAACATGGAACTCTATAAACACCACTGCCCAAAATAGGGCTCGTTTCATCTTAACCGCTGTTAAAATAGTTCCGGATTTTATTAGAATTTTTGAAGGTGACATTTAAGTTATGTTTTTTAAGAATTCTTTGCAATTTTTCACCTAATTTGGGAAAATATGGCAAAACAGTAAAAACTTTCTTACCACCCACTAAAGGAATGATGTCCGTTGAAGGTTGTGGAGATGATGAATCTTTTTCTGCCTTTTTTTGTCTTTTTTCTATGATGGATTCCAGTAACTTGGTGGGATATCCATTGCAAAACAAAATGATCTTCAGATAATTTAATTCTGGGATTATATGAGCCTTTGAACAAATTCTTATGACACGATCACCTAAAGATATAAATACTCCTCTTTTTACACAAGGGGAGGGTGGTTGGAAGAGAAATACAAATAGCTGTCATTATGTGTAGATTTTCTATAAATCGAATATTCAAGGCTGAGAGATTTGTTGAAGATTAAGACGTCTAAAAAAGGCAGTTTATGATTATCTTCCAGTTCCAAGGTGAAGTGAAGGTTGGAATCGAAACTATTAAGATGAGATAAAAAAAAGCGTTAAGTTCTATCTCTCCATGATTCCACACAGATATAACATCATCGACAAACCGGCCCCATAACCGGTGTTTCAGAGGAAAAGTATTCAAAGCAGAAGTTTCAATAAATTCCATGTAAAAAGTGACCAAAAAAGGTGAAAGGCTCTTACATATTGGGAGGCAATTTGTTTGGGTGAAAAATTGATTGTTGTACCGAAAATATAAGGAATATCTATTGCAAAGGCGAAAAAGTCGCATAATGGTTTCAATATCTAATGTTATGTAATCCATCCGGTCAATATTATCTTCTAGTTTCTTTTGAAGAGCAAATTCACATTTTTTTTATATCACATGATTTATACATCAAAATGGCATCAAAACTGGCCAAAATTGTGTCTTTTTTTATATCAAGGTTTTTTAATTTTTCCACAAGGTGTACTGAATTTTTAATGTAAGAAGCTTGCGTCGACACAAGAGGACGAAAAATTGTGGATAACCGTTTTCCTAGTCAGGAAGCTGGCGAACTATAAGAGGCCACAATTGGGCGCAGAGGAACTCCATCTATGTGAATTTTTGAGAGACCATAGAATTTAGGAGCGGAGCACCCTTTAGGGTAAAACATTTTGTACATTTGTGGAGTAACGAGTCTTTCTTTTTGTAAAATTCCCTGCTCTTTTCGTACTTCACGGGTGAACTTGTCGGTGGGGTCTGACTCTATACGTTTATAAGTGTGAGTGTCGGACAAAATATCCGTAACTTTTTTGTTATATGAGATTTTATCAAGGATAACAATTTTATTCCCTTTGTCAGCCCTGGTGACAATAATGTCTGGGTCTTTTGTTAAATTTCCCAGAATTTGAGTTTCCTGAGTTTTTGAATTAGAGGGATACGGAGTGAAGTCAAGAAGATTCTTAACAACCTCCCCTCGAAGTAAATCTGGATTTTCCACAATACTTCTTGAACCAAATATACCCGCCTCTAAACTGGAGACAATCTCTAAGAAATTTACTCGTGGATGAGGCAAGCAAAATTTTGGTCCCTTAGACAAGAAACGGGTTCTTCTGGTGTAAGAACTTTAGACGATAGGTTCTCAATTGCCGGACCAGGACAGAATCTAGGAAGAAAGCGTTTAGCTTTTAAAAATGCTCTGTATAAATTAAAAAGTTGAATTCCCATTTAGTACTGTATTTTTTCATTCAGTTACCTTTTCACCGTTACATGGAGAGGGTCTTCAAATTTTAGTTCTGCTTTGTTTTTAGGTTTGAAATTTTTGTATAGTATCCTTGGATTTTATTAGTAATTTGAATGTTAATATCTTGCACTGAGGACGGTAAAGCAGAGGTCTTGACCGAAACATTTGCATTTTAGTCCATATTTTTCACTGCCTTGTATAATCCTCGTTTTTCTCTTTTTTTACTATTGTTTCATTTTATAGTGCAAATTATGTTCTGGCCTTGGGAAGGCATAGGAGTTTTGAGGCCTACTCATGTTAATTTCTGCTCGTTGTGAGTTTGACTCGGTTATTTATTGTAATTTCTGTTCGTTTTTGGTTTCATTTATTTATGGATGCTGGTTTTTTGTAGGTTTACTCTTGGTAGGTTAATTTAGTGGTTCACACTTGTTAGATTAATTGGTTTAATGGAGTTTTTTACTTTTCATTGAAAAAATTATTTTGTGGAAAAAGTTTTTTTAATTAATTCCCGTTCGTTTAGATTGACATAGTGTTTTCAGGGAAATGGAAAATAATACTTTAAATCTTTTTGTCTTTTTAAAATTTATAGTTTGGCCTGCTATTTGTATGCTGGAGAAAAATTTTCAGCAATTTTTAACAACATACACACCCTTTAAAAAATCTGGATATAAATAGTAGTGTTTAATTTAGTTTCATACCTCCTCTAGTTGACCTGAAATAGAAAACTTGATACCATTCGCAAAAAAAATCTGTTTAGTTTTTTTGATAGCTTGGATACACTTACGCTATTTTGATTTGGTTAAGTATTGAAGAGCAGAAGTAGCCCCGAAAGTTTGAACATAATACCCTTAGTCGTTTTTGGGATACTGCTGAGATGCCTTATTGGAAATTAGAAATAACACAGTGATTTAATCTTAAGGTAAAATTTAGTTTTTAAACATAATGGGCAAATAGGAGGGTGGGCGTGGGAGGGGGACTAGTTGCCCTCCTCCAATCGCTTTCGACCATCAAAACGGCACTAGCCCGTTCTATTTTCAATTCAATGAGCCCTTTTTGAAGTTCCTGTGACAACTCCTTCGATACGAATTGACCTGGTTTAAACAAAAAACAAATAAAAATAGTAATATATTGTACCCATATCGTTCTTTACTATAATTAAATAAAAAAAACAAGTTTTTTTAACTGAAAGTAAGGAGCGACATTAATACTTAAAACGAACAGAAATTATTCTGTATATGAAAGGGGCTGTCCCTTCCTCAACGCCTCGCTCTTTACGCTAAAGTTTTTCATTGTTTAAAAAAATAGAGTTGTGAGAAAGTCAAACTATAGCGTAAAGAGCGAGACGTTGAGGAGGGGACAGCCCCTTTCATAAACAGAATAATTTCTGTTCGTTTTAAGTTTTAATGTCGCTCCTTACTTTCAGTTAAAAAAACTTGTTTTTTTTATTTAATTTTTGAACCTTTTTGAATAAATGCAGGTTTTGATTTTGGCTCACCGTACATGAATAATTAAAACAAAATTTTCATATTAATTTACTTTTATTTAGTTAAATGGCTTTCTCGAAACTTGTTTAATTTTATTTACGAACGTTTTTATTAGTAATAAATATACGTAACTTACGAATTAGCTTACGTAACGAACTTCTATATTCATATATTTTTAATACGTTTATTAGGGGGTTCGCCCCCTAGTCAATACCTTTCTCTTTAAGCGAAAGTTCGAATTTTGTTCCAATTCTTTAAAAATGACCGCTTAATCACAAAGGCCGTTAATTAGAATAAATAGCTCTTATGAAAGTACTGAAAAATCTTTGGCTTAAAGAGCGAGGTATTGACTACGGGGTGAACCCAATCATGTATGTAATATTTTCTGTTCGTTTAAAGTTTCGATGTTGCTGCTGATGCAGTTGAAAAACTTGTTTTTTTATATTTAATTTCTGATCTTTTCTTAAATAATGCTGGGATGTCCGGCGTCCCATTCATAGCAATGTCCCTTCCCCCATGAAAACTTCCTTCATGGAAAGATCCTCCCACATAACCCCCGACCCAACCACCCCCCCCCCCCCACTACCAGGAAAAATCTCCCTTGAAAACGTCTGTATACTTCCAAATAACCAATACAATATTTTAACATTGGGTAAAGTTCATAACTTTCAGCCCTCCCCCCGGAAACTTCGGGGGATTAAGTCATCCTAAAAGACATACTTATAATATTTTCGAACATGCTGAACAAAATAGCTATCTCAAAATTTTGATCAGGTGACTTTGGGAAGACAATGAGCGTGGGAGGGGGCCTTGTTGCCCTCCATTTTTTTTGGTCACTTAAAAAGGGCACTAGAATTTTTAATTTCCATTCCAATGAGTCCTTCCACGATATTCTAGGACCACTGGGTCGATACGATCACCCCTGGGGGAAAAAAAACAAACAAACAAACAAATAAACACGTACCCGTGATCTTTCTTCTGGCAAAAAATGCAAAATTCCTCATTTTTGAAGATAGGAGCTTGAAACCTCTACAGTGGGGTTTTCTAATACGCATAATATGATGGTGTGATTTTCATTAAGGTTCTACAATTTTTAGGGGGTCTTTCCCCCTTTTTTCGAAAATCAGACAAATTTTCTCAGGCGTCTAACTTTTGATGGGTAGGATTAAACTTGATAAAACTTATATATTTGAAATCGGCATTAAATTCTAATTCTTTTGATGTATCTATTGGTATCAAAATCCCGTTTTTTAGATTTTCGGTTACCATTGAGCCGGGTCGCTCCTTACTTACAGTTCGTTACCACGAACTGTTTGAAAATGTCAAGCCTTCCAATCACTTTCGACTATTAAAAAGGGCACTAGCCCTTTTAATTTCCAATCGAATAAGCCCTTTTTGAGAATCTAGACAACGCTTTCTATAAACACCTAATATGCCTCCAGGGTACAACTTACAACACTTACCCTGACGGCTGTGGGGGGAGTGTCATCCTCAAATATATAATTTCCAGAACTTTCAACTACTTTGAACAAAATGGCTATTTAAAAATTTTGATTGGAGTGTTTTTGGATAAATGGTATTAATAAGGGGTGTTAGTTGCCTTCCAATCACTTTCGACTATTAAAAACGGCACTAGCCATTTCAATTTCAAATCAAATGAGTCTTTTTTGAAGCTTTTATGACAACACTTTCTATAAAAAAAAACCTTACATGCCCCACGGCATAATTTACAACCCTTGGCCTGAGGGCTCTTGGGGGGGTGTCATCCTCAAAGACCTAATTTTACAGAACTTTCTACTACTTTGAACAAATGGCTATCTCACAATTTTAATGGGATGTGTTTGGGGAAAAGGGGCCGTGAGAGAGGGCTTAGTTACCCTCCACACACTTTCTACTATTAAGAGTGGCCCTAGCCCTTTGAACTCAATCGAATTAGTCTTTATTGAAGTTTCTACGACAACACTTTCTATAAAAACGTTATATGCCCCCAGGCCATAACTTACAACCTTTGCCCTGAGGGCTGTGGGGGAGTTTCCTCCTCAAACACACAATTTCTATTTGGAAATCAACTACGCTGAACAAATTGGCTATCTCAAAATTTTGATTGGATGTGTTTGGGGAAATGGTGGGCGTGAAAAGGGTGTTAGTTGCCTTCCAATCAGTTTCGACTATTAAAAAGGGCAAAAGCCACTCCAATTTCCAAACGAATGAGCCCTTTTTGAAGTTTCTACGACAACTCCTTCGATACGAAGTGCCCTGGTCTTAAGACAAAATAAATAAATAAATAATACACTGTGCCAACATCGTTCTTTATTTAGCCAGTGCGATTGCATTGCCTATGATACCCTGTTTTCATTTAGCTAAATTTAGGAATATTTCACAATATCCTTACAATAGGCCCCACCCTCCACCTAGCAATCATTTCCAGAGGGCGCCTTGACGATTGATGCAATATTTAGGCATTACTATGGCTTATAAAAGGATAAAATATAAACAATAACATGGGTAATTTAAGGAGAGATGGGGGGGGGGAGAGAAGACTCCAAGCAAGTATTTCCAGAGAGTGAGGTTGATATTAGAGCTAAATTTTTACGCAAAAAAATACATCGTGAGACTACAATACATATAACTTAATTCCGTATTTTTATCGATTTTCATTGATATCATATTGACCCAGCTTCAAGTCAATGATACATTTTAAAAGGGAACGCGCCTCATACGGCATTGTCGCCCCTGTAAAAACTCGATCCGGAGAAATCCCTATAGTTGGGGGAGGGGGGCGTATTTGGGAGGGGGTGGGAGGTGGGCCGTTTTTTCGTCGCCAGCTCCGCACTGCCTTTTTTATCTTGTCAATTTTTCCCAGTGTTCTTATATTTATAAAAAAAATTTCATTGCGAAAAGCGATAATTTTCAAGTGTTTAATTTTTAAATATTTTTAAAGTGTTATTCTCGCACCTGCCACAGCCCACCGTGGCCCGCCGCGGGTACCGTCCCAGTTGTCGTGGGTACCATCAGCAGGCGACTTGCGAGGGAGTGTCCACCCCTCCGTGCGGTATGTCTCAGCCCTCACGCCACTCAGAGGGCATTTTTTAAGTAAAAATATCAAAATTTGCAAAGGGAAAATTCTATTTTGATAAACTGTTGTTCCCGCTCATCCCGCACTCTGCGGGGAAGTTCGGTCACTGTCTACACGTTCCGGGGAAGGAATGTGGACTTCGGCTAGGTGATAAAGGAGCTTAAAAATGGTCTTGCTCGGCATAATTTAAAAAGTGGCAATAATAGGGAATTAACATGGGATATTAAACGCATCCTTAGGATATTAACAAAAGATTTCAACCCCATGCACCCCCCCCCCCCCTACCTTCTCCCTTAGGACTTTAAAGACATGAGCTCTGGCTTCAAAGCATCCCTGTTTCTAGCACTCAGCTGGCAAGATTCTCACCCCCTGTTAGGCCACCCGTGATTCCAAGTGTTCTAATATTTCTTCAGAATTGGCATGATTCCTACCGATTTTTGGCACATTCTTTTTCTGAAAGATTCCCAAGATTTCGGTGACCAGGTCTATATAGATAACACCATCGTATCTCACAAGCTAGACGCCAGGAGTCCATGGAGAATCACCAACTGTAACTACACACGGGCACACAAGTGTGTGCAGGGTAAATAACGGTGCTCATCTTCAGCAATGACACCTAATGGGAGAGGTTGGAAGATAAGTGGCTCATATTACGAGAAGAGTAGATACCCAAACCGTTAAAAAGTATATTTATGAACCAGAGCGAAATGGCACTGCGATACTATTTTCACACTGGCACCAGCCCTCGCCACCATCCCCCTCCCTCCATCATCCTTATGGTGCCACTCTCCCGCTCCTGGGATATATTCGGCCTTTTTCGCTCCGAACATAAGCTAAAGAAACACATTAAGCAGTTTTTTTAAAGCAGAAAAGTCGCCTCCTTTCTTTGCTAGTGTTTGATAGTCTAAGCATTTCACACACTATTACTGCTCTGTGGCACCCCTCTGACAACACCCCATCTCCCCCAAAACACATTTCAGACATTCTTTGTTAAATTTTTTTACTTCAACCCATTCATTCGAGTTTTCGCAATCAATTCATGTCACAGTACCCCACTATAACTACTTTCTAGCATCCCTACGACACCCCGTCATCATCATTGTAAGCGTCTTCTAACGTTTTAAACACACACACACATACACACTCACACACACACACACACATACAGATGCCCACACACACACAAACACACATGGACACACACACACACAAACAAATACACACACATACACACACATGCACACACAAAGCAGCAATTTTTCTGTCAAAGATACCAATTTTTCTTAGAAGTAACAATTCTTCGTTTAAGATAACAATGTCTTATGTCAGAAGTAGCAAGTTACCTTTAACACTAACAAATTTTCTCATCGAAGTAACAATGTTTTCTTAATACTAACAAACTTTTACTTAACACTATCAAATTTCTCTTAGAAGTAACAGGTTTTTCTCAACACTAAAAAATTTTCTTTTCGAAGTAACAACTTTTTCCTTAATACTAACAAATTTTTACTTAACACTTTCAAGTTACTCTTAGAAGTAACAGGATTTTTTTTTAACAGTAACAAATTTTTTCTAATAGCACCAGGTTTTTCGTCAAAGATAACAAATTTTTCTTAGAAGTAACAATTTTTCGCCAGTGATAACAAGTTTTCTGTTAGAACTAGCACGTTTTCCAGCAAAGATAACTTATTTTTCTTAGAATTAACAATGTTTTCGTTTATGATAACAAGTTTTCTGTCAGAAGTAGCAATTTTTCCTTAGCACTAACAAATTTTCTCTTCGAAGTAACATCTTTATCCTCAATACTAAAAAAAGTTATACTTCACGCTAACAAATATTCTTTTCAAAGTAAGCGACTTTTTCCTCAATACTAACAAAGTTTTACTTAACGTTATCAAATTTCTCTTAGAAGTAACAGGTTTTTTTCTTAATAGTAAGAATTGTTTTCTAATAGCACCAAGTTTTCCAACAAAGATAACAAATTTCTCTTAGAAGTAAAATTTTTTGGTCAGTAATAACGAGTTATCTGTTAGAATTAGCAAGTTTTCTGTCAAAGATATCAAATTTTTTTAAGTAACATTTTTTTTGTTTATGATAACAAGTTTTCTGTCTGAAGTAGCATGTTTTTCTTAACACTAACAAATTTTCTCTTCGAAGTAAAAACCTTTTCCTTAATACTTACAAAATTTTACTTAACACTGTCAAATTTGTCTTAGAAGTAACAGGATTTTTCTTAACAATAACAAATTGTTTCTAATAGCACCAAGTTTTCTGTCCAAAATGACAAATTTTCTGAGAAGTAACAATTTTCGTCAATGATAACAAATTCTATGTTAGAACTAGCAAGTTTTCCAGCAAAGATAACTTCTTTTCCTTAGAAGTAACAATTTTTTAGTTTATGATAACAAGTTTCCTGTCAGAAAAAGCAAGTTTTCTTTCACACTAACAAATTTTCTCTTCGAAGTAACAACTTTTTCCTCAATACCAACAAAGTTATACTTCACACTAACAAATTTTCTTTTCGAAGTAGCAACTTTTTCCTCAATACTATCAAAGTTCTACTTAACACTATCGAATTTTTCTTAGAAGTAATATTTTTTTTTCTTAACAGTAACAAATGTCTCCTAGTAGCACCAAGTTTTCCATCAAAGATAACAAATTTTTCTTAGAAGTAACAATTTTTTGGTTTATGATAACAAGTTTTCTGTCAGAAGTAGCAAGTTTTCCTTAAAACTAACAAATTTTCTCTTCGAAGTAACAAGTTTTTCCTTAATACTTAAAAACTTTTACTTAAAAACTATCAAATTTCTCTTAGAAGTAACAGTATTTTTATTAACAGTAACAAATTTTTTCTAATAGCACCAAGATTTCCGTCAAAAATAACAAATTTTTCTTAGAAGCAACAATATATTCGTTAATTATAACAATTTTTCTGTCAGAACTAGCAAGTTTTCCTTGACGCGAACAAATTTTTTGATCGAAGTAACATTTTTTTCCTTAATTCCGCAGCCGTAGCAACTTCTTAACGTAGCAATTTTTTCTAATAGCACCAAATTTTCCGCCAATGATAACAACTTTCTCTTAGAAGTAACAATTTAACAGTTATTTCGTCAGTAATAACAAGTTTTCAGTTAGAAGTACCGATTTTTCTGTCAAAGATACCAAAATTTTTATTAGAAATAACAACTTTTTCGTTTATGATAATAAGTTTTCTGGCAGAAGTAAAAAGGTTTCGTTAACGCTCAAAACTTTTTTCATCGAAGTAACAGCTTCTTCCTTAATACTAACAAAGTTTTACTTAACACTATCAAATTTCACTTAGAAGTAACCATTTTTCGTCAGTTACAACAAGTTTTCTATTAGAACTAGCAAGTTTTCCATCAAAGATAATAAATTTTCTTAGAATTAATATTTTTTTCGGATATGATAACAAGTTTTCTGTCAAAATTAAAAACTTGAAAATTATCACTTTGCGCAATGACAAAAAAAATTAAAAATATAAGAACGCTTGGAAAAAATTGACTAGATAAATAGGGCAGTGCAGAGCTGATGACGGAAAAACGGCCCTCCTCCCCACCCCCACCCCCCAAGATGGCCCCTTCCCTCCCCCAACTAGAGGGTTTTCTCCGGATCGAGTTGTTACAGAGGCAACAATGCCCTATGAGCCGCGTTCGTTTCTAAAATGTGTCATTGACTTGAAACTGGGAGAATATAATATCAAGAAAAATCGATAAAAATAAGGAATTAATTTATATGTATTGTAGTCTCACTATGTATTTTATTGCGTAAAAATTTAGCTCTAATATCAACCTCACTCACTCGAAATACTTGCTTGGAGTCCTCTCCCCCCCCCCCATCTTTCTTTAAATTACGCATGTTATTGTTTATATTTTATCCTTTTATAAGCCACAATAGTGCATAAATATTGTATTCATTATCAAGGTGCCTTCTGAAACTGATTGCTAGGTGGAGGGTGGGGTCTATTGTTATGATATTGTGAAATATTCATAAATTTAGTTCAATGAAAACGGAGTATGTTCCTTAAAAGCTCTCAGAAATAACAATCATGAAGTATTAGGTATAGTAGGGCTTAAATTTAGCTTTAATATCAACCCCGCCCTTTGGAATTGCTAGCTGCTAGGACTCATACCTTTCTTTAATTCACCTATATTTTGCACATATTTTAGCCTATATCAGGTTTTTTCATGTTTATTCCTGTTTTTAACTGCTTTTTCTGTGATTTCATTGTTTTATAACGCTTTTTGTCAATAAATTTTTATGTACAATAGCCGACGTTGTTTTAGCCCTATTAATCTAGGTCGATTCTTCAATAGATAATGATTTATATTATTCATGCAGAAAGGGTTGGAAATCATTAAATCGATTGGAACATGGGGATTGTTTTATTTACTGAAAATATTTCTCTAATACAGAACATTAGGAATGGCTTGTTAGTTCTCTCAGCTAAGGCGCAGTTCTCTTAAAAGAAAATTGTCCTTTCGAGTCCTGACGGGGTCAAGAACTAAGGAATAAAAAGAAAGAAACAAAGTAATGTACGTTTCGGGCGAAAAATTAAATGCCAAAAAGGGTACTATCTGGTAGTGATTAATGCGAAGTCATTACCTGAAATTATATAAAGTTTGCACCATCATTACATAAGGTGTGAGCTGTCGTTAAGTTACACGCGGGGATTCCCCCATGGGTCCTGACATTATGTTACATAAAATTGCGTCAAGCATATTAGACTTGAGAGTTTGAAAGGGGGTAAGTCGTGTGACATCATTGGAGTCCAGAGGGATGTGGCTTGACCGCATTGGGTAGGTGTGATGGCTTGAAGGGTTGGTAGCTCCACTTATCTAACCCTTTAAAGCATAAGGGTGTATGACGTGACGTAACAGGGCTTGTCACAGAAACAACCTGAAATCTTGCCTAGAAATAGGGCATGCGCTCGGAATCTTGCCAGCCATCCACTAAAAACAGGGATTTAGTGATCAAGTTGGGGGGGGGGTCTTTGTGGTTACTGGAGTGGTTTTAGACCATAATTTGAGGGGGGATTTTGTTTGGATATTGGGTGATTTTATACCATAATTTGAGGGGGGAGGATTTTGCGTGACGTGGATTAAAACAGTGAGTCAAATAGGGAGCATATGTTAATGACCGTTGCTGAGTCAAAAACATATTATAAGGATTCAGATTCATTAGGGAGCGGTTAGAGACACAAGGACTAATTATCCTGAGAAAAACTAACATGAAAAGACATGAATAAAAAAGTAATATGTTTATTTTCTACTCACATTTGAAATACAAGGTTTGTCCAGGAATATCAAATGAATGGCACTTCAATCTACTAGTGTGGGCACTATATTAAATTATATACTAAGAGATAGATTCCAATACGGGTCTATCTAAATCACAAGTTCAAAGTTTGGCTTAAACATAACAAAAGACTCACATAAGATTTTCATAAAACTGATAATAGGTTCACTCAAAGACTCGCCTAAGACTGGTCAAAACTGCAATAATACTGCCTGAGAACTGCAAATGCTCCTACTATATTCTTCAAGTTTTGCCAAGGGTTACGTTAAGGCGTTACTAGAGATATGTTATCCGTATTCCTATTGGGCCAAGAGAATATATAATCCGGCTACCTCAACTTTTTCCGTGATGTTTTGGTAACGACTTGTCATCTTGTTTCAAAATGACTTGTAATTTATCGCGACGAGACTTTGTATTATTACGTAACAATACAATTGGATTACATTGTGATCCATAACATAAACTCTGTTTTGGGACAATATAACTTTATTTCACGAAAATACATTGTATCTTTTGTGACTATTTTTTGTCTAATAGATTCTACCTTTGATTGACAGTTTGGGTGGAAAAATACAGCTTTGTATTATTACGGAACAATAGAATTTGATTACATTGTGATACATAAAATAAATTCTGTTTTGGGACAATATAACTTAATTTAACGAAAATACATTGTATCTTTCGTGAATATTTTTTGTCTACTGAATTCTACCTTTGAATGACGGTTCAGTGATTATGATTTCTAAATTCAAGCTGTGTTGTTGACCACCTGTCCCGCAATGTTTAATTAACCTAGAATTCAAATCATACTTCTGTGACAATTTATCCTTTTTGCTTCAGGATTTATTGATTGCAATTAAATGTTTATTGTGGGAAAGATTATACAAAGTATATTCGATCAAGATATATTTGTTTGCTACTTTTTAAAATTGCCCAACCAAGCCTTATTCGATGTCTGTTGGTTAACTGATTTTAGGTTCATAGTTTA
>NC_142801.1:24199477-24226977 GCF_049724085.1 Artemia sp. Qi Xiang Cuo
TATCAAACGAATCGGATTTTTATGCTGATTTCAAATATATGAACTGTATTAAGTTTAGTCTTAGCCATCAAAGGTTACGAGCCTGAGGAAATTTGTCTGATTTTCGAAAAAGGGGGAAACAGCCTCTAAAAGTCAGTTGATTTAAATGAAAATCACACATCAGATTCAGCGTGTCAGAGAACCCTACTGTCCAGGTTTCAAGCTCCTATCTGCAAAAATGTGGAATTTTGTCGATAAAATAAAAGTCCAAAATAGGGATAAAGTCCTTCTTAATAGACAGTATATAGAAAATTCACAAAAAATACCAGACATTTCAGTCACATATACAGTGACCGTCATCAGTAGTAAAATTAAACTAAAACAATTTAAAACCAAAGGTTTATATACGAAATCAAATAAAACTACATATTGTTTAAATCTCTAATTCTTTTCAAAGCAAAGGTGGAAGCTAGCCTCTTTGACCTTCTTGGATTCGGTTCATTAGCGTTCAATGAGATAACATTTGGACAAAGGTCAACTACATTGGGTGAATTGAACTTTACTCTGTCAGATTTTAATAAATCATGGTAGATAGAGTTCAGCCCAAATTCATCTGTGTCACCATTCAAAGCTATATTCTTGAATAAGATTTTCTTTATTTCAAGAGTTTCATGAAAATTTTGCTTTAAACCCCGATCCCTAGAAATCAAAGAGACATTCTCGAACAAAATGAAATGATCTGGCAAATTGAAAATATGTTCTGAAAGGGCTGAAGTAAAATCTTCAGACTTTGAATTGAAAGAGAATGGGAAACTTCCTTTTCTTAATGTTCTTCTTTTTAAAAATGAAAATACTCTGGATTCTAAAATTCAAATAAAGCCGACAGACAACAAAAGAATTTTGTCTTATATGCCCAGTACTACACGCAAAGTCAGGATTGTCTTGATCATTTTTTTACCTGATCAGTTATCGAGCATTTGCTATCCAAAATTTTTTGAGGAGGAGTTTTCTTTTCTAAGAAAAATGCTAATAAAAAACATGTGTCCAAAATGGCTAATCACCTAGACTTTTTCAAAAAGAAGAAAATGGTGTCTAACAATTTCTAAGGAAGTCTTGGAAACAACTCGGGAGAAGGATGTTTTTTGTTCCTTACCATATGTACCCGGGCTAAGGAAAAACTTAAAAGAATTTTAAAAAAGCAATGGTCTAAGGGTAGCTTTAAAGAGTAATAATACTTTGGGTAGTATTCTAAATTCTCGGAAGGATTTAAATTCATTGGGGCAACAAAGTGGGGTTATCAGATCCCATGTACTTGCGGAAGCTCATATCTGGGACGTACTAACCAGAGTCTAGAAATGAGATTATTGCAACATGAAGATTCTATTTCTTCGGCTTTAAAGCAAGATTCTAAATCTGAAGATTTTACTTCAACCCTTTCAGAACATATTTATAATTTTCCGGACCATTTTATTTTGTTCGTGAATGTCTCTTTGATTTCTAGGGATCGGGGTTCAAAGCAAAATTTTCGGGAAAATCTTGAAATAAAGAAAATTTTATTCAAGAATATTGCTTTGAATCGGGATACAGGTGAATTTGGGCTGAACTCTATCTATGATAATTTATTAAAATCCGACAGAGTAAAGTTCAATTCACCCTATGTAATTGCCCTAGTCCAAATGTTATATCATTGAACGCTAATGAACCGAATCCAAGAAGGTCAAAGAGGCTAGCTTCCGCCCTTGCTTTGAAAAGAATTAGAGATTTAAACAATATGTAGTTTTATTTGAATTCGTATGTAAACTTTTGTTTTAAATTGTTTTAGTTCAGTTTTACTACTGATGACGGTCACTGTATATGTGACCGAAATATGTGGTAATTTTTGTGAATTTTCTATACACTGTCTATAAAAAAGAATTTTTTCCCAATTTTGAACTTTTATGTTATTGTTATGGAAAGGCAGTGTGGTCTCCAAAATTATCTACGTCATATTTATGGAATTTGTATTTTTTGCCAGAAGAAGGATCACGGATGCGTGTTTATTTGTTTGTTTGTTTTTTCCCCAGGGGTCATCGTATCAACCCAATGGTCCTAGAATATCAGGGGAGCGCTCATTCAAACGAAAATTAAAAGTTCTAGTGCCCTTTTTATGTGACCAAAAAATTGGAGGCTAACTAGGCCCCCTCCTCTGCCCCTTTTCCCCCAAAATTGTCTGATCAAAGTTTTGAGATAGCCATTTTGTTCATCATAGTTCAAAGGCCCAATAACTATGCCTTTGGGTATAACATGACCCTTCCACAGCCCCAGGGGAAAGGTCTTTAGTTATAAAATTTGCCCATTGTTTGCGCATAGTATTTGTTATTGGGATGTAAGCATACATTTTCGAGTGGGGGGGGGGGGGGACAAATATTCTTCTGTTTTTTTTCAACGGGGGAATTTTCCATGGGGAGTGAAGTTTCCAAGGGGTGAGCTTGTCAAGGGAAATTATACACTGGGGGAATTTGCCAGAATTCTTATACAAAATTGTTTATATATGTCTTGCTTTCTCTTTTCCGTCTCAATTTTACGCGCAGATTGGTTAAGAGTAATTGTCCAGCGTAAATTTTCACCGGAATTGAATTTTCTAGACGATATTCCCGTGGGGAGAGGGTTTCTCCGTGGAGGTGGGGCAAGATTTCCTGGTATTATTTAAAACCGATCAGAAATTAATTAGAAAAAACAAGGTTTTTTCAAATGAAAGTAAGGAGCAACATTAACACTTAAAACGAACAGAAATTATTACGTATATAAAGGGGGTTGCCCCTTCCTCAATACCTCTCTTTACGGTAAAGTTTAAATTTTGACCCAAGTCTTTAATAATAACTCCTGAAACACAAATGCCGGTTAATTAGAATAATAAGACGCTTTTTCAAAAGTATTAAAATAACTTTTGCGTAAAGAGTCAGGTGTTGAGGAGGGGGCAACCCCCTTAGATACGTAATAATCTCTGTTCGTTTTAAGTTTTAATGTTGCTCCTTACTTTCAGTTGAAAAACGTTTTTTTTTATTTAATTTAGTCATAAAATGATCGACTAGTATTCTATTATTAATGCCCTCCCAGCCTGAACAAGACTTAGCAGCTTCCTTATTCATCATGAGCCGTACTCCCTGCCTATGTACTCGATCCTTCCTGGCTTGGTAAACAAATTCTATATCACCTAATTTCATGCTACCTATCCCTGGGATATGAGTTTCTGAAACTCATAATAAGTCCAGTATTGTCACCAACTTGTAGCAAAACCTGGAATTTGAACCTTTCAGCCTATCAAATAGCTGAAAAAATTAACGAGTCAACAGATTTATGGCCTTGTTCTGTTGCGGTAACGAATTAATTTTGACTTCTCAGTAATAGTTACTGTTTTGTCTAAAGGAAAGGCACTGCTTAATGTAGAGAAAGAAACAAATAAAAAGGTAAGATAAAAAGTTTCTTTTTGTAAAAGTATAATATGTTTGGTGATGAAGATCCTAGGGAGTAGTAAAGGCTTTTATTGATACTTAGATCAAGCTCTCTGATCATACCAATCGTCAACAATGTAATAAAGTTGCAATATGACTTAGGAACCTATTTAGGTGAGACAAGGTTTATTTTAACGATGATAAAGGTGATTTAAAGATGATAGCAAGATCCATACCAACAGAGGAGAAAAGTGCTTTCTTATCTGCTGGAATTCATCTATGACACTCCCAAAACGAGGTAAACTAGTTCCATACCTGTAGAAGAAACAGATCAAAGATAACAAGTAGTTTACTGTCTTAAGTCTCTCATAGTAGGTTCTTTAAAAGAAAACGTATGGTAATCGAGAAAACAGTTACCATTTCTGCATCAGCTACAAATGGCAATTTTTTTCTCATCAGTATTTATTTTAAACGATTTTTCTTTTATATTACTCTGGGCCGTCGTTTGCTCTTTACTAGAATGCAGCTACCGCTCCAACCATGTACCAGCTAAAAAAAAGCCCGAAAGCTTTTTCCTGCGTATGGAATATGTTTTTTGTTCAAAAGTGCAATCTGTTAACGTTTGATCAAACTATGTTGAATAGGCAAGTTGATTAATGATACAACAAATCATTTTCATTAAATTCGGAATAGAACAAAATAATGATAAAAATATGCCGCCTATCACAGTTCTGAATCCGAAACTACGGCTTCAAACTCCTGAAATTTAGAAAAAAAAATTCAAAAAAAAATCCTGAAATTAAAAAAAAATTGATGTTTCCCTTTTTTTTAACGCGTTGTGAACGTTTATACACGTTTTAAATTTTTGTTACTATGGCTCGTGGTTCGTTGTTTACCAAGTTGCAGCTACAGCTGCAGCCATGATCATCAGAAATAAAAATGTTGCTTTATATCGTCTTTGAAATGTGAAACTCATTCTGAAAAGTATGAAAAATGAACTGTCAAAAGGTGACAGCCAAGAACTGTAGCTCTCAATTAAACTTAAAGGGGGGGGGGGGTAAAAGGAACGTCTTAACTTTACTTTTTGGGAGCTCCTCCTCTATCCCGATGTATTCGGAACCTCCCTCTTTACACCCTCCCAGGAAGTTCCAATCTCAACCTTTCTCTAATTATAGTCTTAGAAAGCGGGATTGTACCGCACTTTTCATACAGCGTGCTGTTTGAAATACGATCAGTCAGCCTGGTACCCAGAACAATCCGTGGGAAATTTATCTGGAAAACATCTAGCAAATCTTCATCTACTTTTCGGAGCGCCCATGCTTCAGAGCCATACTTGACAACTGCCATCACTGTAGCTTCCAATATTCCAACCTTGGTTTGCACACTTATCTTCCGATTCTTCCAAACTTTTCTCAATTATGAAAAAACACCCTGAGCCTTGGCTATCCTACTTTAAACCTCCTCACTGCTTCACTTATTCCTACCCTTAGTGACTTAATCTTCTAAACATTTATTTTCAAACCTATTCTAGCACCCTGAATTTGCAAAACCTCTAAAAGTTCAGTCGTTTTGCTCACACTTTCATCGATTTATCTAGGATGCTTAAATCGTCAGCATAATCTAAGTCCGGTAGAGTATTTCCTCCCCATTAGATTCTGTGGTCTCCCATTACCTTTCCTGTGCTCCTTAAAACAAATTCCATCAAAATAATCCATATAAAGGGGGATAGAACTGCTTAACTCTTGATTTAATACAAAACCAGCTGCTAACCTCATTTCCTACCTTAACCGCAGCAATGTTATTCTCATACATAGCACAAATCACTTTAATGTATTTGTCTGGTATACCATACAAGGATAAAACCTTTGCTGAAGCTCTTCAACCAACATAATTGTACGCTTGCTCATAATCTATAAAACTGAGGACCAAAGGTGTTTGATAACTCAGACACTTCTCATTTATTAACCTAAGAGTGAAAATTTGGTTGACACATCCTCTACCTTTTCTAAAACCAGACTGTTCTTCTCTTATAGCTTTGTCTACGGTATCTCTCAGTCTAAAAAGTATCATATTACTAAGTAATTTGCTACCTACAAAGAGCCTAATGCCTCGGTAATTACCACGCTCACTCTTATCACCTTTCTTGTATAATGGTTTGATTAAGTTTTTTTTTTTTAATCGCTAGGTGACTTATTTCTAGCCTCAGAGCTGCGATATTTAGGAAACTCATTTACCACACTATCAGCACCTGGAGCTTTATTATTTTTTAATTCTTTTAGCATTGTCGCTGATTCTTTCTCACAAAACAAATCTTACTTCACATCCAAGGTATGACAAATTTTTTCATTTTCCTCTGTATCTTTTCCTATAATTCTATCTCGCTTTAGCACATTCCAAAAATGTTCCGCCAATCTCTCTTCAGCACTTTCCTTATCACTAACTATGGCCCCGTTCTTATCTTCAACTGGGACAAGACCAGATTGACTCTTCCCTCTCAATTTATTAACATGCCAGTACAATATTTTACTGTTATGTCGTCTAGCTGCATCTTCCAGACCCTCGGCAATTCTATTTATTTCCTCCACTTCACATCTCCTTAATTCATATTTTAAAGCTTTCTCCCCTTTCTTTACATTCCTTTTGTTTTCATATGATCTATCACTCATATAATTCTTGTAAAAGCCCCTTTTCCTCTCAAATAAACATAAAGCTTGTTCACTAATATTTCTAGCTGTAGTCCTAACTTTCTTCCCCAAGACACCATCAGCAACTTCACAAATTGTTTTCTTAAAGTCATTCCATTCATCTTCCAAATTATCAAATCTTAAACTCTTCAGTTTAGCATTCAACTGTTCCTGGAAAGTTTTTCTCATCTTCTCATCCTTGAGGTAGTTACCCTACCCAAATTTCAGCTTTAAATTTACTCTTGACACTACCAGATGGTGGTCTTTACTTTAACATCAATAACAGCACTCGTATATACCCTAATATCTTGTATTTATCCTGCCAGTATTTGGTTTACATTAACATAATCAATAAGGTCTGCTATCTTACCACCACGTGAATACCATGTTAACTTATGGGCCATTTTATGACCATACACCGTATTGTTTATAATAAGATTGTTATACCTATAAACTTGCAACAGTCTATAGCAATTGATGTTTTCTTTCCCTACACCAAATTTACCTAGGTTAGGATACAATCTGTCCCTATTTCTACCTACCTGGGCGTTAAAATCTGCTAATAAAAATACCATATTTCTACTTGGGACCCTGTCTATTTGCTCCTGTAACTGTAAGTAAAATTAATCTGATTCACTAGTATCTCCATCAGTCAGTTCTACAGGGGCATATACTACTATAACTGGTATCCTTAACTTTCAAACAATTCGTGGTAACGATCAGTAAGTAAGGAGCGACCCGGCTTAATAGTTACCGAAACTCTAAAAAAATATTTTTAATACAAATATCAAACGAATCGGCTTTTTATGCTGATTTCAAATATATGAATTGTATTAAGTTTAGTCTTGCCCATCAAAGGTTACGAGCCGAGACTGAGAATATTTGTCTGATTTTCGAAAAAAGGGGGACAGAGCCCCTAAAAGTCAATTGATTTCAATGAAAATCACACATCAGATTCAGCGTGTCAGAGAACCCTAGTGTTCAGGTTTCAAGCTCTTATCTGCAAAAACGTGGAATTTTGTAATTTTTACCAGAAGAAGGATCACGGATGCGTATTTATTTGTCTGTTTGTTTTTTTCCCCAGGGGTCATGTATCGATCCAATGGTCCGAATATCAGGGGAGGGCTCATTCGAAGGAAATTAAAAGTTCTAGTGCCCTTTTTATGTGAAAAAAAAATTGGAGGCTAACTAGGCCCCCTCCCCCGCCCCCATTTCCCCAAAATCGTCTGCTCAAAATTTAGAGATGGTCATTTTATTCACCATAGTTGAAAGGCCGAATAACTATGCCTTTGGGTATAACATGACCCTTCCACAGCCCCAGGGGAAAGGTTTTTAGTTATAAAATTTGCCAATTGTTTGCGCATGGTATTTGTTATTGGGATGTAAGCATACATTTTCGAGTAGGGGGGGGGGAAATATTCTGCTGGTCTTTTTTTCACGGGGGAATTTTCCATGGGGAGTGAGTGAGGTTTCCAAGGAGTGAACTAGTCAAGGGAAATTATACACTGGAGGAATTTGCCAGAATTCTTTTTATATTTCTTGCTTTCTCTTTTCCGTCTCAATTTTACGCGCAGAGTGGTTAAGAGTAAATGTCCGGGGTAAATTTTTACCGAGATTGATTTGTCTAGAGGATATTTCCGTGGGGAGAGGGTTTCTCCGTGGAGGTGGGGCCAGATTTCCTGGCATTATTTAAAACCGATCAGAAATTATTAAAAAAAAACACTTTTTTTCAACTGAAAGTAAGCAGCAACATTGACACTTAAAACGAACAGAAATTATTACGTATATAAAGGGGGCTTCCCCCTCCTCAATACCACGCTCTTTACGGTAAAGTTTGAATTCTACGCCAATTCTTTAATAATAACGCAATGCCTGAAACACAAATGCCGGTTAATTAGAATAATAAGACGCTTTTTCAAAAGTATTTAAAAAACTTTTGCGTAAAGAGCCAGGTGTTGAGGAGGGGGCAACCCCGCTTAGATTCGTAATAATCTCTGTTCGTTTTAAGTTTTAATGTTGCTCCTTACTGTCAGTTGAAAAAAGTTTTTTTTTTATTTAATTTAGTCAAAAAATGAACGACTAGTATTCTATTATTAATGCCCTTCCAGCCTGTACAAGACTTAGCAGCTTCCTTATTCATCATGAGCCATTATCTCTGTCTGTGTACCCGATCCTTCCTGCCTTAGTAAACAAATTCTATATCACCTAATTTCATGCTACCTACCCCTGGGATATGAGTTTCTGAAACTCCTAATAAATCCAGCATTGTCACCAACTTGTAGCAAAACCTGGAATTTGAACCTTTCAGCCTATCAAATAGCTGAAAAAATGGACGAGTGAACAGATTCATGGCCTTGTTCTGTTGCAGTAACGAATTAATTTTGACTTCTCAGTAATAGTTACTGTTTTGTCTGAGGGAAAGGCACTGCTTAATGTAGAGAAAGAAACAAATAAAAAGGTAAGATAAAAAATTTCCTTTTGTAAAAGTATAATATGTTTGGTGATGAAGATCCCAGAGAGTAGTAAAGGCTTTTATAGATACTTAGATCAAGCTCTCTGATCATAGCAATCGTCAACAATGTAATAAAGTTGCAATATGAATTAGGAACCTATTTAGGTGAGGCAAAATTTATTTTAACGATGATAAAGGTGATTTAAAGATGATAGCAAGATCCATACCAACAGAGGAGAAAAGTGCTTTCTTATCTGCTGGAATTCATCTACGATACTCCCAAAACCTGTAGAAGAAACAGATCAAAGATAACAAGTAGTTTACTGTCTTAAGTCTCTCATAGTAGGTTCTTTAAAAGAAAACGTATGGTAATCGAGAAAATAGTTACCATTTCTGCATCAGCTACAAATGGCAATTTTTTTCTCATCAGTATTTTTTAAACGATTTTTCTTATTATATTACTGTGGGCCGTCGTTTGCTCTTTACTAGGATGCAGCTAGCGCTCCTACCATTTACCAGCTAAAAAAACCCGAAAGCTTTTTCCTGCGTATGGAGTATGTTTTTTGTTCAAAAGTGCAATTTGTTTAGTTTGATCAAACTATGTTGAATGGGCAAGTACATTAATGATACAACAAATCATTTTCATTAAATTTGGAATAAAACAAAATAATGATAAAAATATGCCGCCTATCACAGTTATGAATCAGAACCTACGGCTTCAAACTCCTAAAATTTAGAAAAAATACTTAAGAAAAATTCCTGAAATTTAGAAAAGATTGATCTTTCGCTTTCTTTTTTAACGCGTTGTGAACGTTTATACACGTTTTAAGTTTTTGTTACTATGGCTCGTGGTTCGTTATTTACCAGGTTGCAGCTACAGCTGCAGCCATGATCATCAGAAATAAAAATGTTGCTTTGTATCGTCTTTGAAATGTGAAACTCATTCTGAAAAGTATGAAAAATGAACTATCAAAAGGTGACAGCCAAGAACTGTCAGCTCTCAATTAAACTTAAAGAGGGGTAAAAATAACGCCTTAACAGTACTTTTTGGGAGTCACATTCTAACTCACCTATATGAAGGGTGGGGTCCCAAAACCTTTGTCATCTGCACGTTTGCTGAAAGGGAACGATAGATCCCAACTAGACTTGGTGGTAAGTCAGAGTTGATGTTTTAGCTGTTCTTTATGGTGTCTGACCGCAAACCAACTACTATTGAGGGAAGATATTCCTAAGCTTTTTATCATTTTTTATCATCCATGGGACAGAGTAAGGTCTAACAACTTTAATTATCATGACATCGCCAGAACAAGTTGCCAGATCAAGTGTCGGTGGCTTCTACATGTTTCTTCCTTTCTTTTCTTCCAACTACTTACATAATTTGAATTACACAACTATTTTCCCTAGGTCTGGGTGAGATTTATCACCTTTTTTAGGCAGATATCCTGTTCCAAAAATTTAGGGGATGCCAATGTCTACAGAAGTCAGCACGTATTCGGACTCGAGTGGAAATCAAATTTCACTTTTCGCGAAATTTAGTTGAAACGAAACCAAAAAAATCCACTAGGTGTTCTAATAACAAGAATTTATCCTCTTCCTTGAGAGGCAGAATTGGATGTGAACCCTGTAAATGCACGGTAAGAAATTTGGTTCTACTTCCTATTAATTTTTGTACATATCTTGCAACCCACTGTGGTGATATCATGACCACAAAACTTCCCACTAATTTCTCCATATATTTACTTCGATCTATTTAACTTTTAAAAATAGAACTTAAACTCTTACTTTCCAACTTAATGAGCCTGTTCGTAAGTTTGTTCGACCATCCCTTCTATGTAAAGTGGTCAGAAGATAAGAAAGTAAAAAAAAACATATAGAGGTCATCGCGACTTGATCTGGAAACATGGCTATATCATGAAGACTAAAATTAATGTGCAGCATCCTTTCACATGGATGATGACAAGATGATAAGATATTAAAGGACTATCTCCCCTTGAAGTAAGTTGGCTTGTGATCAAATACCTAAAAGCACAGCTAAAACATTAACTCTTGCTTAGCACTACGTTTACTTGTGATCTAACCTTCCTTTTTGAAAGACGTGCTGCTGACAATAATTCTTGGACTCCCCCATAGAGTTAAGGAAGAGAGGGAGTCCCAAAAATTACACTTATAACGTTATTTTTACCCCTTATTGAGTTTAATAGAAAGGTGACAGTCCATTGACTGTCACTCAGTTTTAACTGACACTTTTAATGGTTAAAATTTCTTGCCAATGTCATTGCGATTTTTCACCAAGTGTGAGGAAATGATCAAGATAAAGCCTATTTTGTGCGTTATATCTTGTGCAATGGCATGAAGTTGCATGGGAACTGCCTGTGCAATATGAACTGAATCATGGCAGTTAGATGGCTTCAATACAAACTGCTACCTAGCTAAAAATTCAAAGCCGTTTGTCCACCCGGCGGGACGAGGGTATTAAGGAGGCTATTCCTGTCAATTCAACTTTTTCTATTATTGACAGCACTAAGGAGTAACAAACTTACCGCGCAAGTTAAAACAATTGCAATCAAAATTTTAAAGGAACTACTACTACTACTAACAACTCAAAGCAGCACCAAGCCACCTGAGGCCAATACGGCTACACAAGCCCCTCCTCCATCCCAATATATTCAAAGCCTCCCTCTTTACACCCTACCTGGAAGTTACCATTTCTTTTAAATCTTTCTAAACCTTCGCTAAAGCTCTTCTATCAACAGATTCAAACGCTTGATCATAATCTATAAAACTGAGGACGAAAGTTATTTGATACCTCAGTCACTTCTAAATTATTTATACAAGAGTGACAATCTGGTCGACACATCCTTGTAAAAGGACACATCCTTGTATCATTTGTAAAACCGCCCTGTTCTTCTCTTATAAATTTTGTCTACAGCGTCTCTCAGTCTTAAAAGCTTATCATACTGCTAAGTAGTTTGCTACCTACATAGACCAGACAAATGCCTCGATAATTACCCCACTCACTCTTATCCCCTTTCTCATACAGTGGTTTAATTAAGGCTTTTCTAAAATCACTAGGTACTTCATCGTTTTCAAAAATCAAATTCATAATCTTCAGTAAATTGTTTCTAACCTCAGAGCCACCATATTTAAGAAACTCTTTTACCATATTATCAGCCCTTGGAGCCTTATCATTTTTTAATCCTTTTAGTACTGTTGCTAATTCTTCCTCACAAAATAAATCTTCCTTCATATCCAAGGTATTACAGATTTTTTCATTGTCCTCTGTATATTTTCCTGTATCTCTATCTTGGCTTAGCTTATTCTCAAAACTCAAGAGAAAACAGTTTTACTTGCCTTTTAAATTAAAATACGACGAAGTTAAAATTCTATGCACTGCACTGTTTTTTAATATTAAAGTTCTCCATAATCAGTCTGAGATGCATAATCGTTAGAATCGAAGAAAAACTCACTAAACAGCTATAAAACCGAAGAAAAATATTGTTTCAAGTATAAGTTGCCCTTCCCCCTCTGATAAATCATAACATTTATTTTATTTTTGCGTAAAGCCTACTTGTTTCGGTGTTCTGTCTGATTTGAGCAAAAATCCAAATATTAAACTTATAGGCAAATCGATTTTTATGAACCGACGCCATAGCTTTTAATGCTACCGTTACTATTCAAGCATATATACATATATTCAAAATATATTTAAACCGACCAGAATATAGTTCATAAGAAAAAAACCTTTCGTTTTAGCATTCGGGATAAAGAAGAAAAGGGGGGCGGATGGAATTTTTATAATTATTCGTTTAGATATTACCCTACAGAACAAAAATTACAGCACCTGGAAAAAAAAAGAAGCGAAATAGTCTTATAATTACAGGTGAAGAGGGAAGAGGGAAGGGGATAAAAACTCAGTTTCCCCTACAACCCGCTCCAGGTACTACCTTAGTAAGTCTGCTGTCAGAAAGAAAGGTGCTACGGTGGAACATACCTTTCGTATTTCTATAATTGCTTTCAATTATCAGGTCTGGACTATTTTGGCATTTTGGCACTTTTAATTCTATTTCAGTGGTATCTCCAGGACCTCTTTCAACTTGTTCATTACCTCGTTGACGCCGGACATGGATTGAGATGGCAATTCCTAGTGTTAGAAGAACCAGGGCAAACACACTTCCAATGATAGAACCAACTATTGGAGAGACTTGCATTACTGGCTCAGCTGCTGAAAATAAATAAATGAAAATACGAAATGAAATATAGGAATTTGGTTAAGTACAGCCAAAGTTTATAGAACACGGCTAGTACCAATACCAGAAATATAAAACTATTCCATCACCCCTATCCCAGCAACTCAGCGAGCACCCAGGTGGTGGATAGTGGAACGTCCTGCAGATATGCAGAGTACCTCTTAGGCAAAGAGGTGCAGACCAATAGGAGACCCAGTGTCTGGGGTTCTTGAAATATGGCTAAAGCACACTCATCTTGGTGTCATAAATTTAGATGGAGGAGGTGGGGGTTCCTCTGATTAGCACTGGGAAGAACCCATGGGTGTATGGGAATAACCGCCAGTATCAAACCTTCTCCCAGTAAGGGGTAAAATTACTGATGTTGCAGGCAGTAGCTATAATTAGCCCCTGCTAGGGACATAGAGGAGTGGCCTACCGCTGTCCTTAAACCAGCTAAGATACCCCTTCTTTACTTTAATGAATATGAAAAAGTGATCAAATATGAAAACCAGTTCTACCTCCTCCGGGATAACCAACTAAGGCCGTACGCTAAAAGCTATTGCGTTTGAGGCAGCCGAAGATTAAACGACCCCCAATCACTCAAATATGTCAACTCAAACTCAGAATGCCATTATATCACCCAAAATAACCTTGTTAGTTGATAGCCTCAATGTCAGAACCCTTGTTAAACTAGGAAAAATGACATATTTCTGAAAGAGATAAACCGGTTCAGCTGGGACGTTATCAATCTATCCGAAAACCACCTCCCAATCACTGGTGAAGAGAAACACGGTAACGTCATCCTTATCCTCTCTAGATGTAATGATGGAGAACATTGAAATTGATTTGGAATTTGGCTATCCAGAAAGGCTAGAAGATCTCTGGGTATTATTACTCTCATCTAAGGCCCACCTGTCAATATTACAGTTAACCAAGTTTACGCTCAGGATTCCAAGAGAGATGACGGAGAGTCTAAAAGTTTCTATATCCAGTTTTAAATCTAGTCAGTTCTGCCCTAAAAAAGGCATCATTTTGTCATTAGTGACTTTAATGCCATCATTAAGAACGCAGAGGCCATGAAGATGTGATCGGTAAATTTCGTCAAGGGAAACTAACCAAAAAAAATTAACCCATGATAAAATTCTGCCGGGATAGTCATCACAGACAAACTCTTCGAGCACAGACCGTGACGCAAAACTACATGGAACTCCCCTGATGGAAAAACTCAAAATCTCATAGAATGTCTAGGGGTTTGAAGTCGTCTGTTACTAACTCGGAAACACTGGCCAGTAGTGACTTTGATAATGACCACTCGCTTGTTAGGTCTAGTTTCAGAAAAAGACTTAAAATAGTTCCACGGTTCTCAAGGAATCCCCCCAAGTTTTGAATAGATCTCCTTAGTGACCAAGCAACCCAAAAAGTCTATATTACCACCCAATCCAAGAGGACCTCGGAACACTCAGAAATATCTCGGCTCTCTGCTGACTATGTCAAAAAATAATATTGACAAGCTGGTGACAAGCAGCAGACGGTTTGATATCGCTCTCTCCACATTGGGTGTTCAAAGGACTGGCCAGAAGCCTTGGACTATCGACGAATTCATACAACTTTGGGATGAAAAGTGCAACCTCGCCAACAAGCAAGACAGGGAAATCAGAGGCTAAAGCTCTAGAGAAAGCAATACAACTTGCCCGCAGAGCCATTATTAAGGAAAAATGTGAGAAGTGCGAAAAAGCTTTCAAGAAAGTTGCCTCACATTTCAGGTATAAAAGTATGAGGGAATTGGCTAAAAAGAAGGATTCAAAAACATGCTCCCTTTTTGACTAACATGGCAACCAGATACAATCCACGGATATAATCCGCTCTAGACGGAGAGAACACTTTGACAATAAACAGAATTCAACCATCCTCCTGGTGCTAGGCGTATTCCCCCAGAAACTCCCCCCTCCTGCTGAAAAATCCCTCCAGAACTGACGCGGAAAATTCCCTCCGGATAATTCTCCTAAAGGAAGTTTTTCAAACTCGTGACATTCGATGTGTAGCATTAAACTTAATGAACTTATTTATTTGGAATTTAGCACAAAAGAAAAAAATTCAATGTATTAATTGTTATCGAAAATCCTTTTTTTAGAGTTTGGTACAATTGGCCCCGTTTGCCTCTTATATGAGGCAAAACAATTATAGTCATTTGCCTCTAGTTTTAATCGGTAAAATATCGTATGTTTCACCTTAGACTTTGGAGAATATATTTGTTTAGGTATTTGACGACTTAGTTCTGCTAGTGAGAAAATATGCAATTATACTAATTAGATAGGGTTTAACTTAGAATTCATTTAAAGTTTTTCTACCATTCTGTTATTCCTAACTAGATCAAAAGCTTTTTGTAAGTTCACTGCTATGTTGATGAGTAAATTATTTGGTTTTTCAAGTGCATTATATATTGTATCCATAACGTGAAGAAGATAGTGGATGGTGATATAGAGCTTAGGTTCTCTAATTGCCTGTGGTCAACATTAGGGGTTACCTTTACTTTCAACCACTTAGCTAAAAGGCTTTCGTGTAGTCTGAAGATAACGAGAGTAGGGTAATGGGGGGAAGACCGTTAAATCTTGCTTGTTACCTTAATTTCTTAAGAGCATTAAAACCTAATTTCGAACAAATTGGGAACTCACTGGTAGAAGCAATTTCATTAAAAACGAGGACAAAACTTTTCAAAGACTGTCAGCAAAGGCTCTAATTAGCTCGATCAGAGTGTCTAGCGGACAAAAACTGCCCTTTTTCATGTTCTTGTTTTTTGTCTCCACGCCTAAGGGTGAAATAACTGAAAAATCAAAAGAGTAGAAATTGAAATTGAGGGAAGGGCTCTTCTTGGAGCTCTTCTTCTTGCTCTTATTGGAGACGCAAGTTAATATTAATTTTTGTTCCCTCTCCGACTTCGTATATACTATTATACCATTGTTTTGGCTTAGTAGAAAACAAGTCCTTGGCATTATTTTTGTAACACGAAGAAGCACCTTTAAGCATCTATTTTTTTTAACGCAGATAGTTAGCTTCAGACATTTTAACATATTTAAGAAGATTCATTTTAATTCTAATTTATTTTTTTCACTTGAATAATCTCAGAAAAGGAATCCAAGAATTTTTTTTTAAGCAGGTTTCGAAAATCTGGACCTGAACATCAATTTCATTGTCAAACAGTTCGTGTTAACGAACTTTAAGTAAGGAGCGACCCAGCTCAATGGTAACCGAAACTCTAGAAAACGGGTTTTTGATACCAATAGATGCATCAAAAGAATCAGATTTCAATGCTGATTTCAAATATATAACTTTCATCAAATTTAGTGCTACCAATCAAAAGTTACGCGCCTGAGACAATTTGGCTGATTTTCACAAAAAGGGGGAAAGACCCCCTAAAAGTTATAGAACCTTAATGAAAATCACATCATCATATTCAGCGTATCAGAGAACCCTACTGTAGAGGTTTTAAGCTCCTATCTACAAAAATATGGAATTTTGCATTATTTGCCAGAAGAAAGATCAAGGATGCGTGTTTATTTATTATTTTTTTTATCCCAGGGGTGATCGTATCGACCCAGTGGTCCTAGAATATCGTGGAAGGGTTCATTGGAACGGAAATTAAAAGTTCTAGCGCCCTTTTTAAGTGACAAAAAAAATGGAAGGCAACTAGGCCCCCTCCCACGCCTATTTTTTTCCCAAAGTCACCCGATCAAAATTTTGAGATAGCCATTTTGTTTAGCATGGTCAAAAATATCATACATATGTCTTTTAGGATGACTTAATCCCCCGAAGTCCCCAGGGGGAGGGCTAAAAGTTATGAACTTTACCCAATGTTAACATATAGTATTGGTTATTGGGAAGTATACAGAAGTTTTCATGAGGGTTTTTTTCTGGTAGTGGGCTGGGTGGGTTGGGGGTTATGTTGGAGGATCTGTCCATTAAGGAAGTTTTCAGGGGGGAAGGGAAATTGCCATGAAGGGGGCGCCGGACTTGCAAGCATTATTTATTGTTTATTGGGAAGTATACAAAAATTTTAAGGAAGGATTTTTTCTGGAGGGGGGGCTAGAGGAGAGGGTTACTCTGGAGAATCTCTCCCTGGAGGATGTTTCTTTGGGGTAAGGGACATTTCTATGAAGGGGGCGCCAGATTTCCAAGCATTATTTAAAAAACGATCAGAAATTAAATACAAAAACAAAACAAGTTTTTTCAACTGAAAGTAAGAAGCAACATTAGAACTTAAAACGAACAGAAAATATAACGTATGTGAGGGGGTTCTCCTCCAAGTAAATACCTCGCTCTTTACGATACAGTTTTTTTTAGTGCTTTCAAAAGAGCTATCTATTCTAATTAAACGGCCTTTGCGATTCAGGGGTTTGTGAATTAAAATTGTTTTTAAATTTTAACGTAAAGAGCGTGGTATTGACTAAGGGGAGAACCCCCTCATATACGTAATAACATATACGTAATAAAAAAAAAAACAATAAAAAAAACAAGCGAGACGGCTCAATAGTAATCGAAACTTTTAAAAACGGAATTTTGATGTCAATAAATGTATCAAAAGAATGTGTTTATAATGCCGATTCTAAATATTAAATTTTATTAAATTTAGTATTACTCATCAAAGGCTACGAGCCTGAGAAAATTTACCCGATTTTTTAAAGAGGGGGGAAACATCCCCTACAAGTGGAAGAATTTTAATGAAAATCACACCGTCAGATTCAGCGTATCAGAAAACCCTATTGCATAGGTTTCAAGCTCATATCTCAAAAAATCTGCAACTTTGTATTTTTTGCCAGAAGAAAAATATACGAATATAGAAGTTAGTTACGTAAGTTAATTTGTAAATTACGTCATAACCAAATTTAGAGACATCCATTTAGTAAAAAAAAGTAAAATTTTTATGCAAATTTTGTTTACTTATTCAATGACGGTGAGCCAAAATAAAAGCGGCATTAACTAAAAAACGATCAGAAATTAAGTAAAAAAACAAGTTTTTTAAACTGAAAGTAAAAAGCGACGTTAAAACTTAAAACGAACAGAAATTATTCCGTATATAAAAGGGCTGTCCCCTCCTCAACGCCTCGCTCTTTACGCAAAAGTTTGACTCTGTCTCACAACTTTATTTTTAAAACAATAAAAAACTTTAGCGTAAAGAGCGAAGCGTTGAGGAGGGGACAGCCCCTTTCATATACAGAATAATTTCTGTTCGTTTTAAGTTTTAATGTCGCTCCTTACTTTCAGTTTAAAAAACTTGTTTTTTTACTTAATTCTCAATGAGAGTCAGCCAGTTTTCACTTGTAATCCAAGATACTAAATCAGAAAGGACATCATTGAAAATTGATAAACAAGGGAATTCAGTAACAGAAAAAGTTTGATTAAAACTGGAAAGATGTTTTATTAATTAATAAAAATAATAGCTTCTCCTAAAGGGGGCAAAGGAACTAAAGCGCTATAAGAAGTATGTATATTTGCGGAAATGAAATCAAGGGCTGAATTTTTTTTGGTCGTCGGCCTGCCTATTAATAATAATAGTAGTAAGAATTTATTTCTAACCCACTTTTACACAAAAAGCGGAGTAAAGTACAAAAAGAAGGAAAAAAAACAATCAAATACACAGAAATAAAGACCAATTTAACATCGACCACTGACAAAACCACAAGGATAGTAATATGGTTTGAGCGTTCGGGCACAAAGGCATTTCTTGTTAAATTATTAGTAAGCAATTCATACGAATGCGTAGTGTCAGTAGCATCATGCTTCTTAATAATATGTGTATTACGATCTGAAGTGAGAACGTACAATAAAAATTTGCATTATCTAAAATAAGCGATACGGATCTGAGGCAAACCGTTCTTATTCAATAACAAATTCCTTCCAATTAAAAACAAGACAAAATGATCACAATATATGGAATACATTTTTGCTAAAGCTTGGCGTGAATATTTTCTAAAGTTAAGGACAATTTTGCGCATATCCGATCTTCAACTTTTCTTTTACATCTCTCGAAAATTGAAGTCACAAAAAAGTGAGTATAAAACGAATACCAGTTCCTAACAACCGTAAACTCGCAACAGTGCGAATTACTGAGGATCCAGAGGACAAATTATGAGCTGATGACCTGAGATTGAAAACTAAATATTCGCACTTGTCAAAATTCTGAAACAGACCAGAATCCCGAAACATCATAAAAATACGTTGCACAGATAATGCCAAAATAGACTTGCTTTGGCTTGAAACTAGCTGGTTTTCCGCATACGTAATATAAGACACACTAGATAAATTATAAAAATACTAAGGCTTGATCCCTAACAACGCATTTTGAATGCAAGCATTAAATAGATAAAGTGACAGCACTCAACCCTACCGTACTCAAGATTGAACTGGTATATTACCGCAGTACCCTTTACCAGATTTACAATAAAGAAACGAATCATTGTACCAAAAATTAAGCAAATGTATGACAAAACGGTTCACTCGAAACTGACACAAAGAGTATTTCATTAGTGCAGGGAAGATGCTATCAAAGGCCTTAAACAAATCCAAAGTGGAAATATGTAATTCATAACCTCCTGACTAGGAACCATAAAGAGTTGAAGCTATAACCTTATGCGCTTGTTGACACCCAATACGAGGTTAAAATCTAAATTGATTTGAGTCTTTCTCGGTTCGTTCAATAATATATGGGAGCAGAACATATTCAAAAACCTTACTAATATTGCAAGCAACAGTGATGGGCCTGTATGAACTGCAATCAAATGGGTCTCTTCCGCGTTTAAGAATCGAAGAGACCGTTCCGCAAAGGAAGGAATCAGGCACCATTGACAAAGATAAACAGAACTGAAAAAGTAACTGGAGCTGAGCGACTAGTGCCGGACAATCACAACGTAAATGGTGAGCGCTAATCCCATCAAGCTCACTTGATTTAGACTTAAGCTTAAGCATACAATTAACAATACTTTTAGTTGAGACAGGAATAACATGACGTTGCAAAACTTTAGGTGGCGAAAATTTAGAAATCAAGCACTGAAAATGATAATGAACACTATACTGAATCTTACAGAAAATACTTGTATAATGCCCAAGCCAAGACGAATCTGGGATAACATCACTGCCTAATGAATCAAATTTGGATATATTAATAACTTCTTTCCATTGTACTGCCCTTTTAGGGAACTCAGCACCATTATATCGAACCAAACGAAGATACGATTTAAATTCCGCTTTTGTCTTACGTTTTATATCAAATACTTGGCCTCACAAGTGCCACCCATACCCAATCCAGATGCAAAGCCAGAGCTTAGCACGATTTTCGACGGCTTTAAGACCCGGGTCGTCTTTCCAAATTGGACTTCGAATTTTGAGTTTAACCCGGACAAGGGGGAGCAGCTACACTCTCAGCTTGTTTCATGCACTTAACCAAGTGAAGATAATAAACATTCAGTTGCACTCTGGCTTGTGGCGAAAAAGACACTCGTGTACAATAGATTAAAAGGGATCTTGACGCAGGACAACAGAGCTGTTAGGGTAGGAATATACAAAGGCCAATTGGCTTTGCTCCACTCTCGTTTCATACACCATTTTTTATTAGCAGCACAAGGATGATTAGATGGATCAGTGGTTAATGTCACAGTAAGGGAAAGGGGAAGGTGGTCGAAATCACGTTCGTCTTCATCAACATTAACGATAGAACAGGGAACATCGGCAGAGCAAATACAATGATCAATATTGGTCATAGTACCACTATTATGAATATAACTGTAATTAAGAGCTTTGGGTACTATGCGGTAACCAATAGGCAACGAATCTAAAACTAAGTTGGCACGAGTAGAGGAGATATGAACATCACAATTAAAGTCACCTATCAATAGCCAACGATACCCATGCTTTTCAATATTGCATAACAGAGTTTTAAGGGATGAGCAGGCATTAGAAAACTTAGTAAGTGAAGCTAGACGTTTCTGATCGCAGGGAAATATACAAGGTGACCAAGTCGTATTGCCATAATATTATCAGAGGAATGAAATAAGATAGCTGACAAAGGAGTAGCTAATCTTTTGATAACACATGCAAGGCCCCTGGAAGGTCGGCATTTTGTTTTTCAGGCATTGATGGTAAAGGAAATATGGTCGCTACTTCTTCGTGGAGAGATAACGGAGATGGCAGAAAGTAAATATTATTGCAAAAACAGAATGTCAAAACCATTCTTTTTTGATTTAATGAGGCATCTTTATCTTTCGTGCCATTGATATTAAAAGAGCAGATTGAGACGAACAATTCGAGAGTCATTTCCGAATCACACATTTGCTCAGGACATCACGCAGAATACAACATTTTAGGCTATACGATGCATGATTACCCCCACAATTAGCGCATTTTGTGTGGTTGTTGGTATTATAAGTTTTAGCTTAAGGGAATAATATAGGGAATTTAACTTTAGATCGTTAGATTCATCTACTAGAAAAATACAGGCATTCAGGAATATGCAGAGGACAAATTCGGCACTACCATGCAATTGCTGGTAGAGTTACTGCCTTTGTGCAGCGTTTTGATTTTGGGATTAATAGAAGCAGCACAACACAGTCAAAATAAAAGTATTCGTTAAGACTTTGCGTTCTATACTTAAACAATTGATTTCTTCATTATCTGAAAGGTTGTGGGTATAAATTTAATTAGGGAAAAAAAATTTGCGTACAAAAAATAATATCCCTCCTTTTTTTTTACCCACGGGATGGCCATGAGGGCGAAACTTTATGAATTGGGAGAGGTTATTAATTTTCAATAGGTTACGATTCTGTGCTTGGACCTCTGTAATGGCAAAATATCAATTGTATGCACCAGAGAGTTGGCCTCTATTTCAGGAAATTTGTCAAAATTTGGGCTTTCATCGTTTGTAATGGAGGACATAAAAAAAACAATTACTGAAACAAGTCGTGTGTTTTTTTTATATGTAGGAGGTAGGTACGAGTGATAGGAACGTGAGATTTTGGGAGGAGTCCCAACATTTTTGGGATAAAAACTGATGTCTGCCTGGGAGATAGGAAAATTATGGTGGGTTGTATAGGACCTGAGGGAAAACAAAGACAACGGATTATTTTCTGATATACTGTTAACTTGGCAGGGAACTACTGTAGCAGGGAGGTAATATGTTAAACGACTGTTACATGGTGACTGCCATGGTGGAGTGATAATTCAGGTCGGTTGAGAAAACATTGGTTTGCAGGGAAGCAGGGAGGCTAATGGCCAAATTAACCACAATAATTTTGTACGGGGGAGGAGGTAGGTGGTAAGACAGGTAATAGCCAGATTTAGAGAGGTTGGAATGAGGATTAAGGCTTTTAAGACACTGGGTATAATATACAAACGACGAGCATACTTCTTGTTCAGGTGCGGAGGCTTGGAGTTGGCAAAAGAAAGGGGGACTTTGTGATGCTAGAGAATAGTTATTTAATCGCTGATCCGTATACCAGCTTCGATAGAAGTATTTTGCATGGTTACGTTGCACTAAAGAGGGCGGCTAGAGAGGGAGAAGTGATTTTTACAATTTTTAATTTTTACAGACAGGTGGGATTTTCTTACCGGGGTGAGTAAAAAGAGGTGGACGGGGGGGGGGGGGGGGTCCTTAGCGTGAGCGTCTGTGCAACCAAAATAACGGCGACTTGAAAAATGGTAGACCTATTTACATGATCAAAATTGCCCTCAAGCTTATTAAACTTTCCTCGTAAGTAGAATTTACATGATTGTAACAAACTATAATGATTTGATTTGCGCTTCCCACGTAAATATTGTGTACAAACTTTTATGTCACTGTTGCCAAGGTAAGGGTTCATCTAGTTTTAGCTATTATTAGAAATATTATATGTTGCTAACCCTTTGGGTTTATAAATTATTGATATATCATTAGTATTTTCATTCCGACTTATCCGTTCAGTAGCATTACAACTGCAGTAATTTGACAATCGTTTTTTTAGCAAGATGTGTACTTTCTGGACTTTTAACTTCCGCTGGATTGACGTCACGATTTTTTGGATCCAGCTTACTGAGTTGAAAGGGAAAGGGAGTGTCATCAGGATTGTCAGATATATTAAAAATATCCAACTGGAAAGAAATATCAGAATTTTAACATTGCAAACAGCGAATAATTATCGTAATTTAGCTTAAAGTCTCTTCTAGCTTTTTTTTTTTTAATTCCAAAAGCCACAATACAAACTGTGGTTTGAAGATTTCAGGCTTCATAGATCAGATCTCTGTCTGTTATGCAAAGTCTTTAAAAAAGGAATTCGGATACGTTGAGTTGTCTCTTGCAAAAATTACGTAAGGTTCGGTCTGAAATGATGGTACTTGTCTGTTAAAGGAAACACAGTCAAAAACTACGCTCTGCAAGACAAAAACTGGTTTGCGTAATGGTTAGTCCTAATGAAATATGCCAAAATATGATGATAATATACCAAAGTATGATGAAAATTTAATACTTCATTAACAGAATTACGGATACTACGACGAAGAATCATTGGAATCATTACTATATCTGTGTTTTTCACTGAGACAAAGCTAAGTGTCAATACAGACAATAAACCGGTTCTTCGCAGATTCAACAGATCTTACAGAGCGTATTTCTTGAGTGTTTCGTTTAACAGACAAGTACCAAAATGATACCTGTCGTGAGCAGGGGCACAAATTTCCATTGGTGGTGCAGAGAGTCGAAGGGGAGTGATCCGAATGGCGGCAGGGAGAAGCTGGAATAATTTTCTGCGAAAGAGGGAGGGGCAACGATGTATTAGTATTAAGCTTCTTGAGAACGGGGAGGATTGAACTATTGAATTCAGCGATCAGTGGGAGAAGGCCCATGGACTCCTTAAATCCTTGGGCAATGGAAATCTCCAACGCAAAATAAAAAATTGATCAGAAATTTTTTTTCCAAAAACGGAGCCGTTAAAAGAGCCAAGCTCTCTTTTAGCTGGGAAATGGGTCTCCCAAATAAACTTTCCAAAAACTTTTCTATTTTTTTTTTTTAATTGGCTTGAAACTTTCAAGAACCGCTTACTACGGCTACGAGAACCAAAAGTTCTGCTGGAAGGAAAAGGCTGAAATGGGCCATGAAATGGTTGGAGGGGTAGGATGGATGGAAATGGGCCAAAAACCTGTTTTACCACCTCTGTTTGAAACTCACAGCATTAGGTCCCAGCGCCAAAGGGAACCCATTCCTAAATAAAAGGATATAATGGGCCGATATGGATATAACGAAGCTCGTATCTGAAAACCCCAGGGCCAGAGGGATCTGAAGTTTATTAGTTCGCCTGAGAACTAATCCAAAAAAGAAAGACTCACAATTTTTTTTATCGAACATATTGAAATTAAAACTGTCAAGCCTTGCACCAATTATCCCTTAATATAAAGGAAAAATTGCTAGTTTTGAGCTCTGTCAACAATCTTATACAAATTTATTTCAACAAATGTATACACATTTGTGTTGTTCATTTCTATTCTCCTTTCTTTGTTCATTTTAGGACTGACCTTTTTAGTATCTGGTATCTTCATTTTTGAAATAATTATTCAGTTTTATTTTTATTCGTTTTTCATTTTTTTTGTTGATTCACTGTGAATCCTACCCGTTTAAGATTTTAATTAATTAAAAAAAACTTTCTCCACAAAATGAGTTTTTCAAAGAAAAGTAAAGAAGTCAATTAAACAAATAATGAGCAAAAATAAAATCAAATAATCTACCAAGCGTGATACTACCACAAATCAGCAACGATAAATAAATGAAACCCAAAATGAACAGAAATTACAATAAATAACCGAGTCAAACTCAAAATGAGCAGAAATTAACATAAGTTGGGCTCAAAACTCCTATGCCTTCCCAAGGCCAGGCCAAAAAAGCCAAGGCCAAGGCCAAGGCCAAAAAAAAAAAAAAAAAAAAAAACAAAAAAAAAAAAAACACGCATCCGTGATCTTTCTCCTGGCAAAAAAATACAAAATTCCACATTTTTGCAGATAGGAACTTGGAACTTCCGCAGTAGGGTTTTCTGATACGCTGAATCCGATGGTGTGATTTTCATTAAAGTTCTATGACTCTTTGGGGGTGTTTCCCTCTTTTTTCAAAAATAAGTCAAATTTTCTCAGGCGCGTAACTTTTGATGGGTAAAACTAAACTTAATGAAACTTGCATATTTGAAATCAGCATAAAAATCTGATTCTATAGATGTATCTATGGGTATGTTCGTTACCACGAACTGTTTGATTTCTGCTTGTTTCGGGTTTCATTTACTTATCGATGCTAATTTGTGGTAGTTTCACGCTTGGTATATTATTTGATTTTATTTTTGCTCATTTATTGTTTAACAGAGTTCTTTACTTTTCTTTGAAAAACATATTTTGTGGAAAACGTTTTTAAAAATTAATTTCTGTTCGTTTTATATTGACATAGTTTTTTCAGGGAAAAAGAAAATAATACTTTAAATCTTTTCATTTTTTTAAGACTTTATAGTTTGGCCTGCTATTTGTATGCCGGAGAAAAAATTTTCAGCAATTTTTAGCAACATACACCCGTTTGAAAATCTGGACACAAATAGTAGTGTTTAATTTATTTGCATACCTCCTCTAGTTGACCTGAAATGGAAAATTTGATACCATTCGCAAAAAATCTATTTAATTTCTTTGATAGCTTGGATACACATACGCTATTTTGATTTGGTTAAGTTTTTAGAGCAGAAGTAGCCCAGAAAGTTTGAAAATAATACCCTCAGTCGTTTTAAGATACTACTGAGATGCCTTATTGGGAATTAGCATTAACACAGGGCATTTTGATTTAATCTTAAGGCAACATTTAGGTTTTAAGTATAATGGGCAAATGGGAGGGTGGGCGTGTGAGGGGGATTAGTTGCCCTCCAATTATTTTCGACTATTAAAACTGGCATCAGCCCTTTCTATTTTCAATCGAATGAGCCCTTTTCAAAGTTACTACGACAACTCCTTCGATACGAAGTGCCCTGATCTAAACAACAACAACAACAAAAAATAATACATTATACCTCGCATCGATCTTTACTATCGATCTTTACCCACGTCCCGTTCTACTGTAAAGGAAGTCAACATCGGAAGCAACCGAGTAGATGTGGTTGAAGACTTCACTTATCTGGGATCTATTCTGTCGAATGATGGCTTGGTCACAAAAGAGCTTACATCTCGAATTGCCAAAGCTTCGGCACTTGTTGGGAGGCTTAGCAGCATCTGGCGAAAGCCAAACATAAGCCGCTTTACCAAAATGCGCATTTACAATGCGTCAGTCAGCACCGTGCTGCTGTATGGAGCGGAAACGTGGCCAGCTGCGAAATCTATCCTCAGCGCCATCGATGTCGCTCAGACAAAACATCTCCGAAGAATCGAAAGACTTCACTGGACTGACTTCGTTGGCAACCAGACTCTCCTATCACGTACGGCTCAATCCCTTTCTCGACGCAGCTTGCCCAGCGTACTGTTCGGTGGTACGGCCACCTCCTTCGCATGCCACGTGACGCCCCAGCACGGGTCGCATTCGACTTCGACCCCACCCTACACGGATTGAAACGACCCAGAGGACGCCCACCCACTAGGTGGAAAGACAAAGCCGATGAATTCCTCACCCAAGCCCACATCCCGGTGGAAGAAGCCGCGATCCTGGCAAGCGATAGGTCAACCTGGAGGCACCTAGTCTCATCGTTCTCTACGTCAAACCCTCGGCAGAAGTCTTAAGTCAAGTCAAGTAAGTAAGTCGAGATCTTTACTATAAAAATATTAAGCCTTCCAATCAGTTTCGACTATTAAAAGGGCACTAGGCCTTTCGATTTCCAAACGAATGAGCCCATTTCAAGTTTCTACGACAACGCTTTCTATAAACACCTTATATACCCCCAGGGCATAAATTACAACCCTTACCCTAAGGGCTGTGAAGGCGGTTGTCATCCTCTAAGGCCTAATTTCCAGAACTTTCAACTACGTTAAACAAAATGGCTATCTCAAAATTTTGATTGGATGTGTTTGGGGATATGGTGGACGGGAGAGGGGCGTTAGTTGTTCTCCAATCACTTTCAACATTAAAAAAAAGTCACTAGCCCTTTCAATTTCCTATCCAATGAACCCTTTTGAAAAGTTCTACGACAACACTTTCAATAAAAACCTTATATGCCCACAGGTTACAACTTGCAACCCTTGCCCTGAGGGCTGGGGGGGGGGGGGTGTCATTCTCAAAGACATAACTTCCAAAACCTTCCACTACGTTGAACAAAATGGCTATCTGAAAATTTTTATTGGATCTGTTTGGGGGAATGATGGGCGTGAGAGGGGGGTTGGTTACCCTCCAATTACTTTGACTATTAAAAATAGCACTAGCCCTCTCAGTTTCCAATTGAATGAGCCCTTTTTGAAGTTTTTACGACAACTCTATCTATAAAAACCTTATATGCCCCCAGGGCATAACTTACAACCTTTGCCCTGGGGGTTCTGGGGGATTTGTCATCCTTAAATACATAATTTTCAGAACTTTCAACTACATTGAACACAATGGCTATTTCCAAACTTTGATTGAATATTTTTGGGGAAATGGTGAGCCTGAGAGGGGGGGTAAATTACTCTCCACTCACTTTCGACTGTTAAAAAGGATAATTTGAATTTCCAATCAAATGAGCCCTTTTTGAAATCTCTACAACAACTTTCTATATAAACCTTATATTCCCCC